>NC_072010.1:28493397-28600897 GCF_027791375.1 Indicator indicator
GAAAGATACATGGTCTGCAGAAAGATGTGACATGGAAAATGCTCCCCGTAGGCAGAGATTACTTAAGGCAGAAGTTAAGATAGAAGTGGCACAGAAAATATTACAGGAAGCTGTTCTAGACCTTGATGGCTAAGTGAAAAGACAGAGGAAGATCTGGTAAGCGCAGATAAAGGAGGCAGTTGCAGCCTGGGGGATGAGGATAGGAACTGTGCTGAAGCTGCTGGGGCACAAGGTAGAAGGGGAGGGTGTTTCTGCAGATAGCAGGAGACTGTTTCTTCATGGTTTGGGGGGCAGTGGCAAGATCAGAGGCTGCTCATTGAAACAGGAGAAATTAACGAAGAGCTAGTGATCATTCCTGAGTGAAGGATCATGTCATGCATCAATAATAGACCCTACCATGTAAGAATAAAGGCTT
Source organism: Indicator indicator (assembly GCF_027791375.1). NCBI lineage: Eukaryota > Metazoa > Chordata > Aves > Piciformes > Indicatoridae > Indicator > Indicator indicator. The sequence goes on from NC_072010.1 coordinate 28,493,813, forward strand.
TTCAATTTCATGTAATGACATTTCAGACAGGCCCATCTATACCAAAGTCAGAAACATCAATACACTGTATTACAGGTGTTAAAATGCCAGGCACAAGCAAACAAAAACCCCCTTCATTTAGGAAACACCAGAGGTGTGTTCACCTCTGCATAAGCCTCAAAACCATGCAGCTTGCATGATCCTAAGCCCTGCTGCAGTGCAATGGGCCATATGATGCAGGTGATTAAGAAAGATGGAGCCTGTGCCTCTCCCTTGCCCCTGTTCAGAAGGTGTGAAGACTCTAGAGAGTCCCAGAGGATGCTTGAGAGGCAGAAAGGATGAATGATGCCAGGACCCTTTCTGCTTTTAAGCATCAGCACATGAAGTGAGTAAGTGCTGTGAGAAGAGAAAAGGAGGTGAGAAGAACAAATGGACTAAATGTCATCCCTGAGACCAAACGTCCCCAATGGTGGTGTTTCTTAATGAGGAGGACTGGTTTGCTTAGAGCAGGGGGATAAGCAAAGTGAAATTTTCAGACCCTGAAATGGAAAGGTTTGTGGTTGAAGCCCAAAACGGCAAAGCAGGAAATCTGGACTTCTTTCCTGGCTGTCACCACTGGTGGGGAAGTCACTTAATCTCTGTGCTTCAGTTCCCCTGCTCTGGGTGTCATGAATAGTTTGACTGGAGTCAAGAATAGCCACCAGCCCTGGAGGAGTGAAAGGAGGCTGAACACACATATGCACATGTGAGGAAAGGGCCTCTTCTCTGTTTTTCCATCTAAAACCACAGCACTGAATAAGCATATATTTTACTGCCCTGATGTTCTCAGTCTAATCTGAATCTTTCTGCTCTTTTTGAGCCCTTATCTGGCTGCAGGCTGCAGAAGGATAGCAAGGAGGAGGCTCTGCTTAGCTGTCTTTGTGCATACCCTTGCATCTCCTTGTAGCAGAAGATTGTATCTGCTTATCTGCCCTTCTTAGTCTGTCTTTCCAGCAGTGTTGTAGATGGATGCCAGATCGTTGCTCTCATCTGAAATGTCATTTAGCAAAGATTGTGAGGTAGTAAAGGTGGTAAAGACAGTTACATACATAAATCAGGTTCTAAAGCTGCGGGGGGCGGGGGGGTGGAGAAAAAAAGAAGGAAAAAAAAAAACTAACATCAAATTATGCAGGAGATAAGTTGGGCCTAAAACCTGATTATGTGCCTTTTGTGGATGACTGCAGTGATAAAAACACTCACAGGGGCATTACTTTGACCCTACCTAAATAACCACCTGAGATAATTGCAACTTTAAGGCTTCTCTTGGTTTTCCTGTTGCTGTTCATGTTTATTGAAAGATATTTTTTGTTTATTTTCCACCTATTCAGAGGAAGGCCTTCACTGAGAGCTGTGTCTAACATCTAAAGAATTTTTTCTTGTACATTAGAGCAAGAGCTGGCTTTCTCCAGCTCCCCATAATGCAGGCCCACCCTACAAGGACACTGTTAAACTGGCCATGGGGCATACCAGTGGGGTATATTACACAGATGTTTACCCTCACCTTATTTGTCCTTGTAAATCCTAAATATTTTTTGCCTAACAAGTGAAGATTTGTCCTACCTTAAAACACCTTTTTCCACTTTTCTTACCCTCTTCTGGCCTTTCTTTTCTATATCGGAATTACCCGACTGGCTTTATCTTGACTCTTTGACTCCCTTCTTTTGTTGTTAAACCTCACTTCCCCTGTAAAGCTTTCTTGCCTTTGCACTCTTTTTCAGGAGCCTTGTCTGGAGATTGTATCTTTTAGTTTTCTCCCATACTGGTTGATTTGAATCCTCAGTCCTAGTCACTTGTGACTAATTAGATTGCGTTCATAAAATCATAGATGTTTGCACTGGGATTTTACCCTGTGGTAATCTGAATTTAAGTAGCTCCACTGTTTGTTGTTACTACTTTCGATCAGTTACTTTTCACTGTAAAAAATCAGGTTCAAGGTGGATTTTCCTCTGAGTTCTTTACACTGCAGACCATCAAGTTGTATTCTCTATAGAAAATGATATATACTCTTTTTAACCTTCTCCTTTGTTTTAACAACCATAAATCCTAGGAGATAAGGTTTTGAATTGTTTTCCCTCTCTTTCTGCACCCAGCAGTTGCTTAAGCCTTTTATCCTGTTTTCCATCTCTTGGCTCCTTGCCCACAGGAGCTGCCTGTGATTTACCACACTGCTCCAAGTAGTACAGATTTTGCTTCTCTATGGCCTCAATATCAAATCTCTAATTATTCTAAGCACTACGTTCTTCCTGTGCTATGCTCTAACTTCACTTACCACTCTCTCGCCTATTTCTTGTTAGTCATTTCTTGTACCTACAGACATTTTAGAATATTGATGCCCTTCTCATCCTGTCTGTACTGGTTTCAACCTCCATTTAGTTCTGGGGTTTGGTTGGTGAGGGGGTAGGGGTTGTTCTGGGGTTTTTGTTTGTGTTTTTTGGTTTGGCTTTTGTTGTTGTTGTTGTTCATGATTTGGTGGTTTTGTTTATTTGTTTTTCGAGTATTTTTTTTTAAATACACACACACACACACACACTTTATTTAATACTGATGAAAATATCCATGCTGTAAAACCTCACTTGACACAAGGATCTTGAGAATCACATGCAGCTGTTCACATTAGGCCTTGTCTGGGGCTAAATTATAGCAGTTACTCTATCACCCTATGACCCCTTCCCAGCAGAGAAGGTGAATCGGAAAAAGGAGAAGACCCAGAAGCTGAATTGAAAACTGATTTAATGAAATAGTCAAATTAATGGCAATGTCAATACAAGGTATATAATTGTACTTAGCCCAGCAAAAGTACAGCAGCCACACTCCAGGAAGGCAGCCCTCAAGAGCAAGAGAGAACAGAGTGGGAAGAAGCAGAAGAAGAGCAAGCCCAAGAAGGAAACTAGCAGAAAGCTCTCTCCTTTCCCACCAAACTGCCTCCTTTATACTGTGATGCTCATGGTATGGGATACACCTGTGAAACAACTCAAGTCAGCTGTCCTGACTCAGAACTGCTAGTGGCCTGCAGCCCATGGCTGGCCTCTGCTTTTTTTTTTCCTATGAAAACTAGGACAGTAACTCTGGTCTCTGCATCTGAAGAAGGATATAGTAGAATCAAAAAGCCTATAGAAAGTGGCAATTAAAATGATGAGGAAAATGGAGAAAACTGCTTATGAAGAGAGACTGAAAAGGCTGGATTGCATCGATTTAGAGAAGACTGAGGGAGGATATGACAGAGGCTTACCAAAAGTGAAGGCAATAGAAAAGGGAATGCAAAGCAATTGTGCCTGTGATCCCTCAGTAGCAGAGGCATGGACACTCAATTTATAATAGATAGTAGGAAGAAAAAATTTACATGGCAAACAGAGAAATTTGGTACCTTGTTGCTGCCAGAGGTTGTGGAAATAGACATCAGGTATGAAAATGGAGTAAAACCTCATGAAGAACAGGTCCATAAACAGATGCTAAAGAAAAGAAGCCAGGGCATACCCTGTAACATCTCTAATCATAGAACTGCTCTGTGTGGCACTATGAGGACAATGAGCTTTGGGCAGCACCAAGATTTGTGTGTTCTTCCAAGAAAGCCAGGACAGATGGATATTGATCTGACTCAGGAAAGTATTTCCTGCACTCTCATGTCTTTCCTGTTTGTTGCTAGTGATCATGAAACACCTGAACTCACACAGCTCAGAGAAGAGAATGGAGAGCAGGAGCACAACCACATGGGGTGGATGAATGCTCAGAGGACAGCAGAGTTAATGAAAGTTGACAACATTTTGGAGGGCTCAGGTAAGACTGAGGCACTTGGATGCTCAGCAACAGAAGACAGAGGGAAGATCTGATGGTCAGAGACCACAGCCTCACTCCAGTGGGTGCTGAGAGCAAATGCAACTCTTTCCATACCAGCTATCTCGTTAGATAAAAATGTCAAGAGAGTAACAGATGATTTATAGTTTTGCTCAGTTACAACTCTGTGGGATGCAATGAAAGTGAAAATAATCCAGAAAGGAAATAGATACGGTAGTCATAAAAACCGTGAACAAATAGAGTTGTTGTGTGTTAAGGGGAAAATTTGTTGCACACAAAAGGTTAATTTGTGATTAAAGCCAATTCCTTGTTTTACCCAGCCTTCCTGTATGGTCTGAGGAGGGCTTCTCACCTCTTTTGATGTCAAATGTCTTCCCACCGAGTGCAGACAGTACAAAACTGTGAGGACTGGCTGATACATCAGAGGGTTGTGCTGCTGTCCAGAGCGCTGGAGAAATCTCATTAAGTTAAATAAAATGCAACGTGCTGCACTGGTATAAGATTGGAATTGACCATCTGGAAAGCAGCTTGACAGAAAAGAACCTGAAAGTCCTAGTGGACACCAATTGAATATGAGTCAGCAAATGCCCTTGCTGCAAAGGTGGCAAATGGTATCTTGGTCTGCATTAGGGAAAGCACTGCCAGCAGATCAAGGGAGGTGATCCCTCATTCTGCTTAGCACTGCTGGGGCCACACCTGGAGTGCTTGGTCCAGCTATGGGCTCTCCACTACTAGAGAGACATAGACATACTGGATTGAGACCAGGGAAGGGCCACAGAGATGATGAAGGGATTGGAGCAGCTGACAAACATGGAGAGGCTAACTCTGTGGTTCTGTTAGTGTCTGTTTCCCCTGGTCTCCAGCTTTATCTGCTCAAACTATGAGCACTTACAGCCAGCAACCATCTTCTTGTATCTAGTACCTGAGAAACATGATCTTAATTGAATGTATAATACCAGTCTAAAGGCATTTTTTCCTGGGAATGGAGGTTCTGTAGCATCAGGGCGTAGCAATTCAGTAAAACACATCCATTGATGGTAAAAAATGGGAAAATCATAACCGTGGAAAACAGCTCTTTTCATATTATGTGTAATTAAACTCTGGAAATTAGAAACATAGAGGTGGCCTGGCTCAGTATCTTGGCAACTTTTCAAGCACCATTGGACATGTATAAGTTGAACAAGAATATCAAATGTTTGTCATGATGAATAAATGTTGTGCAAAATTTATAATTAATGCTTAGATAATCTCCATCCCATTATGGGGCTGGAGACCTTGTGTGAAGGTAGATTCTGACTGCTGCCCTTTATAATATCCTGACACATTCTGCTCAGTCCTTCTCCCAGACCACTGGGAAATTAGTTTAGCTTTAGGACTGGTCCATGTTGGCAGATTTGCAACTTCTGCTTATTTATAACATGGAGAATGTCAAAACATGCAAGTATATAATTAGTAACAAAAGAATAAACTTTTTTAAAAAACAAAGATTTTTTTTTTTAATGAAAGCCTCTTTCTGTTGTTGGCATTTCTGCTTGATTTGTGTTTACCTTTTGCAAATAATTTCACAATCAGTTTCAGCTAGTTCATTTTCCAGAATCCCAGACTGAAACAGAAAAACAAACTTCTAAAAAGAACTCCAAAATATGCACAAAATAGGAAAAAAGGAGGGAAAGTTTTGCCTTGAACCCTGATAAAGATGTAACCTGTAATACTGCCCTGTTCCCTATTTACCCAGTTCAGCAGGCAGTTGCCTTTGGTCCTGCCAAGTAAAAACATCAGCGAAATGTTCCTGTTTATATTGGAGCTTCTTTAAATCTGTTTTGGCTGCTCTTTTCTTAGCTCTACTTTATCAAGAAAGACACTGGGAAAGAGTAGTTACAGCTGAAAACCTTGATGCAGGGATCTTTGCTGGTATCAGCGGTGATTAACAAAGACGTCCGAAAAGCTGGCCAAGGCTCAGCCAGAACTCAAGCATTGCCGGGCAGTACATCAGGAGAGCACAGGGAGGTTGAAGTCAGGACACAAGACAGAGGTTTTAGAAGCAGGACATTTGACTTCTGCTTTACTGCAGACACTTGTGTTAGCATCTTTCTCTCCAGCAGAAACCTGTCATCTGCCTGTGTTACTTAAGACACACAGAGCCAGACTGGTCCCAGCAACTGGTCTCTTCACCGTGGACCCCCTCTGTAGATCTTCTATGGTCTAAAGTTGATGGTGTCTTTTTAAATGCAATTCTGGACCTCATGCAGGGAGGGAAAAACCCCAAACAACCAGCAAACAAAAAACAACTCCAATACTCATTGCTTAGTCTTTCAGGTGTCAGAACATCAGCACTGGAGAAACTGGATACCTTTCACTTCAGCAACAGTGAGGCACTTTTATCACCTCCTCACATCATGACTGAGGATGAAAAAGAAAAAGAAAAAAAAAAGGAAAGGAAATAAATGCTTCAAGTTGAATGAATCCTCTGGAGGTGCTATGATTTGTCAGATTAGATCAAGGTTTACTGAAACTTTTGAAGTGTCTTCAGAGTAAAGACTTTCTTGGAACATGATGCCATTCTCTGCTGCTGGTCTACACAGGACTGTAAAATATAGCCTGAAACTCATTGTAGTTGGACGACAGATAAAGAAATGTCTTCCCCAGGATGTCATTGGATAAAGAAATGTCTTCCCCAGGATGTCATTGCCCTTTAACCTGCAGTTTATAGGAGCCCGGACATATTTGCTGGGGTAAAGTTGCCAGCTAACCTTTGCACTTTTAGCCAGTGTGTTTTGTTTCTGGGCTGTTAGTTGGCATAACCAATTATAGTTGTGCACAGTACTGTGATTTCTACCTGCATAGCCTCTGTAATTTCAGATTATCAAAAGAACACTCTACTACTCAGATACTTCTCAAAAATGCAAATACGTGCTGTGGGAACGCCCAGTTAAGACAGTTTCCCATCTGACTTTTATTTTTGCAAAGGAAGATAAACATTAAACAGTGGAAAGAACAAAAACATGAGGAGGTTTGTGAGCAGGAGGCAACAGGAGAAGATAGAAAAGTTCTCCAGATGAAGGGTTTTGCAAAACAACAATATGCTTGCCTTGAAAGTCACAGACTTTGTTTTCAAGTGAAAATAGCCTGCTCACAGGGTCCTTGGGTGCAATGTAATCTTACAGAGTATTTTTAGACAGGAGTGGCTATTGCTACTATCAGAGTGTATGGCCTCAAATATCTAGTAACGTGCCAATTGTTTGCTTGCTTTTTAAGTCTATTGCTCTGGTCTTCAAGAACAGTTAGGACTTGTGAGTTTGTGTGAATGAGCAGCAGACTTCCCCTGGCAAGAAGAGGGGAGGACTAGTGCAGTGTGTAGAGGAGAAGAACATGATTTCAAAGCAAAGTTTAGGCAACACCAATAAATAGACATTCAGAGATGAAATACAAAAGATTTGAAGACCATTTAGAAGGTGTTACTATGAAAAGGTGAACAACTCCCTTCTTTTTCTCTGCTCTTTTTGTATGTCAGACAATGTGGACTATCACAAGGAGATGTTTTAGTTGTATTTCTTGTATCCATCACTGTATGAAAGGTTGAGAGCTGTGGACGTGAAAGGTGATGTACTTGGCCTATGTGCTCCTTTGCAAAGCTCTTTGGTGCAACAAAGTCTCGGGGTATGGAGAAGAAAAAGCTCAAATTTGATACAATTTCAGTGTGGGAGTTCTGCACTTGGAAATAATTTTCAGACAATATAATGATGTGCATTTACAGGGATGGGACTAGGGTCCAGAAGGGATCTGGCAGGTAAAACAACACACTGAGTGGAGCTAAGCCCTTACCAAAATTGAAGAGGGGGGGGAAACAGTGTGGCATCATAAGCTCTAAGCAGGCCCTTGGCAAACCAGGCTGTAGAGCAGCCTTGAACATAAATCCTGAGGCTAAATCAACTATAAAAGATGTCACCAAATTGAGAGAATTGATAGCTGCTGACACTGCAGGAGTCATCCTAATACCCCAGGAGCAGTGTGTAAACTAGGTGTGTAATTGCCCTAAAATGTACCCTGCAGTCAAGGAAGAGAAGAAAGAAACTCATACATCCCAATCTCCTTCTGGAGTTGTGTCTCCCTTTCATGGACTCTGTGCCTACAGCTGTGAATCAGCTAGCTCATCTGGTGTCTAAGCTTAAGTAAGACAAATTGCTTTGGAGGCTGCTCTGCAAGAGGGCAGAAGGCAGCAGTGACAAAGCAGGGAAGGGATGACTCATCCACAGAGGGGTGAGTCAAAGCAAGAAAGGCTATTTCGGCATGGAAATGAGGAGATGTGTCTGAAGCTAGGGCATGCCGTCAGATGATACTGTGTTTCCCAGCAGATCTCTCCTGTGTTCAAGGTTTATGCAGTCTTCCCTGGCAACATATCCAAGTGTCTTCCAGAAGACACTTCCAATAGCCATGTACCACAACAGGTTTGTTCAGCTTTGTCCGTAACTGCAGTTTATTTCTGCTGCCCAGCATATACGTTGCAAATAGTTTCTAAGCTGGTACCTTTCCTCCTGGTGGGGATGAAGCCAGAGTCTAGGCCTAGCATTACCAGAGCGTTGCCAGAGAGGGCCTTCAGAGCTCTGCACAGTAATGCAGTGTCCCAGACATTGTTCAGGATGCTGGAGATACCTAGCTAATGGAAACACAGGTTTCACTGTGGAACACACCTTCTTTCTTCTTTGCCTCCTGATGTTGGGAATATTGATGCATTTTCTGTGTGACAGCTCAGCTCTTTTGGACCGGAAAAGAAGTCTGGTCTTCTCTCAGAGGCTGCCCAGAGAAAGTAGAGGAGAGATGTGTCTGATGCTGGACTGATCTTTGAAGACGAGGATAGCTTCATTTCCCTTTCCCTTTCCAAGAAAACTGGAGCATCACATTCCCTCTTTAATCTCAGTGCTTTGTGATATCTTTCTTGATTCCTGTAATATTTCAAAATGCTTGGGGGGGTGTTGGGGATAGCTTAAAACAGATATGGTTTTATACTCTTGCTATACATAGACCTGTCAATTCTTGTCTTCTTAACATCCTCTATGCCAATATTTTCCACTAGATGAAAGAGCTGTGTGGTATTTGACATATTCACAGGCAACAAACATATTTCATTTCTGTCTTTGATTTGTAAAACTAAGGAAGGTGGCAGCTTTCACTGTCCACTTATTTTATTAGTTTGGGGTTAAATTAACAAGGCGGGAATTGTAGAAATGTAGTTATTTTATTTTCCCCCAAACCCCACCCCTGTCCCAATCTGTTCATCTCTTGGGCTTGGCAAAACACTCAATTCAGGCTGAAATCCATGTTTTGTTATAAGACACTTGCCTTGCAGTGCTTCACCACTTCCACAGAAATTTTGGGGTGGTTCAGATAATTGCACACCTTATGTCCACCCCAGTCCTGTATCTCAAAGCAATCTGGAGGTTGGAGAAACTTCCCTTACAGGACCTGCTGGGAGTTACTGGTATGAGGAAGTTGGCAATGGAACAGAAGAGTTGTATTAGTTTGGGGTTAAATTAACAAGGTGGAAATTATAAAAAATATAGTTATTTTTATTTTCCCAAAGTCCTGCCCCAAAACTACTTACAAAACTGATAAAAATTATTTACAGGTTCTATTGGGTCGTGAATTCTTCCAGAATGCTTATGTCAATTTTGGACACAGAGAGTTCAGAGACTGGAAAAGGCTAAGCCACAAATAGCTTCACCCACCTATAATCAAAGGCTGACCAATAACCCTTAGGGAGATATGAGCAGGCTGGATTTACGAGAATTGGAGTAGGAATTTGGAGACGGTCCCTAGCTCGCTCTCTCTGCTGACAGGCTCCAGAAACTGTCCATTTGTGATCCAGTTCGAGGCTCAGGCTTTACGGGATCGGTCCCAGGGAGAAGCGAAACGGCAGGCAGGTCCCAGGCAGGCAGGGTCACGGCTTTGCTGGCAGGTTCCCGAGCAGGATCAGTCCCAGGCTGGCGGTGGCAGGCAGGTCCCACGGCTGGGCCGGTCCGGGGAGAAGTAAGCAAGAGCGGCGAGAGATGAGCACCCAAAATGACAGAGCCGAAATGAGCGAGCCCCCAAACACGGGTGAGCCGTGCAAGATTGAGAGCGGCAGAAAGGGAGAGCCCCCTCTGCTCTCTGCTCACCCTTTTATATATTCCTAGACAATCTGTTCAGGCCAAAAGGTGAAATATCCCCCTTATCACATTTCCAAATCCCACCAGGCTTCTCCCCACACTGGTAAATACCTGTGGACCCTCCACAGGCAGGGACAGTAGGTGGTTATTACTGTCATTGGGGCAGGGGAAGAGCGTTTCACACCTTTGTCTCCCCTGTTCAGACTTCTGCTGATAGATAATGAGGGAAGTCTGGGGATTTGGAGCACCCTGCAACACTCACAGGAAAGGTCTCCTGTTCTTTGGGCATTCCATACTGTGAGGACTCTAGTTGGAGAAGGAGAGGGATTCCTGTAAGTGTACTGAAGCGCATAGGCAATTACTAGGCATGTAACATTTCTGACAATTAGTGTGTTTTATGTCATCCTGTAATTAGCATTTTTTAATTTTTCCCTCTTAATACATTGAGGCTACCATATAAAACGGGTAGATGTCCTAACAATATTATTCCAAATTAAAAAACAAAACAAAACAAAAATAGGAAATCTATAAATATTTGTAAATTTTTTCTAAAATCTAAATATTTTCAGCAAAAGCGTTTCTATAAAACATGCAAAGTTATGTTACGAGTCAAAACAGCATTGGTAATTTTGAGGATGCTTGAAATTAAGCTGATTTATACATGTGTTGTTTAATATCTCTAAGCCTATATTTGCCTCACTTCATATAGATTTCAGGTTGCTTTTGGCAGTTTATATATAGCAGCTAACTCCTTAACACATTTGCAAATATGATTAATTTACTTCCAGTTGTTTGTGGCAAGCTGATGTGTTTCTATGACTAGCAATGATGGTAAAACTCTCCCACAGCATGCCAGTTACAGATGCAAGCATTATAAAGACTAAACAGTGTGTATCATCTTAGAAATTTGTCCTTTGAGATAACACAAAATGAGGCACAGTCAGTTAAGGTATTAATCGTGTGTGTTTAAAGTCCCTGACAATGAAACTATTTTATGCAACTGCTTTTAAGGCAGTTATAAGAGCGGTTCTGTCTCCATTAACACCCACACATGTTTCATAAGCCTCCATTTCACTTTGGTAATTTTAGAAGTGGATAGCTCTGTTACGAAGCCAAGAAAGCAACAAACTCTGTGTTCCTCCCTTGCTGCCTGCAAAATGGGAAGATCATAGAATCGTAGAGTGTTAGGGGTTGAAAGGGACCTCCAGAGATCATCGAGTCCAACCCCCTGCCAAAGCAAGATCATCTAGGGCAGGACACACAGGAACACATCCAGGTTGGCTTTGAAAGTCTTCAAAGACTCTACAGCCTCTCAGGGCAGCCTGTTCCAGGGCTCCATCACTCTCACAGTAAAGAAGTTTCTCATGTTGAGATGGAACTCCCTGTGTTCTAGCTCATATCCGTTATTCCTTGTCCTATTACCGTGTGCCACTGAATAGAGCCTGTCCGCTTCCTCTTGACACCCACCCCTCAGATTAATAAGATCCCCTCTCATTAATAAGATCCTCTCTCAGCCTTCTCCAGGCTAAACAGCCCGAGTTCTCTGAGTCTTTCTTCATAGGAGAGATGTTCAAGCCCAATAATCATCCTTGTAGCAATTCATTGGACTCTCTCCAGCAGATCCCTGTCTTTCTTGAGTTGGGGAGCCCAAAACTGGATACAGTATTCTAGGTGTGGTCTCACCAAGGCAGAGTAGAGGGAGAGGAGAACCTCCCTAGATCTGCTGGCCACAATTTTATGCATGCACCCCAGGATATCATTGGCCTTCTAGGCCACAAGGGCATGTTGCTGTCCCATAGATAATTTACTGTCCTCCAGGACTCCAAGGTCTTTCTCTTTGGAGCTGCTTTCCAGCAGGATGACCCCTCACCTGTTCTGGTGCTTGGTGTTATTTCTCCCCAGGTGCAGGACTCTACACTTTTCCTTACTGAACTTCATGAGGTCCACCTTCACCCAGCTCTCTAGCTCATCCAGATCTCACTGGATAGCAGCACAACCTTCAGGGGTGATGATCTCCAAAAAGCAAATGTCCCTTATGCAAAGGAGAGCTATTGGCATCAGGGCTTGCATCCAGGTGGTGCCTCTACATTTTTTGAGGAGGTGTCATCCTTTTACAAGGGGTGATCACTGCTGGGACCCAGTGTGCATGTTTTGCAAACATCTAATGGCACAAAAAATGATCTACTGATGATAAAGGTGTGACTGGATGTAAAACTGCAAGTCAAAAGCTGCATCACAATGGTCCATTCTATTTCATCCTGAGAGGTGTTATGTATGTATATACATGTAGATATCTATATATAGATATGTATATATAGAGAGATATATATGTACTCGGTTGTTTACAGGGAGATGTTAGGTTGTGGTTGGACTCAATGGTCTTAAAGACTTTTCCAACCAGGCAATTCTATGATTCCATGATAGCCACATCTGCTTTAGGCATGAAGCATTAATGAGACACTGAGAACCAAAGTGATGATCTGAAGAGGTTTGGAAAGTCTGTGGGGAAAGGCAAAGCTCCTTCAGAAGGTATGCTGTGGCAACAGTAAATGCAAATGCTTTCACTCCTTTCTGAGCATTACTAACCCTTGCAAGACTGCTCTGCTGCCACCACCGTTCCCCACTGTTAATGGCTCTGGAACTTGAATGGTGTAGGTACAGCTTAGGTGAGCATCCCACCTCCCAGTGGAGCTTGAGCAGGAATCAGATCTTCAAGCTTCTCTCCCTCTCTCTGTCTTTCTCCCCCTCTCTCTTCTTTCCCCCTTCTCCTTTACTTTTACAGCTCATTAGCTCAGCCAGCATGCTGTATTTCAAGACACTGATTTCAAGCTCCATTCCAGCAGGTTCTCCTAGAGGCTGATGAACAGTTGCTGATCTACACAGGCCATTTTCTCTTTTATTATCTGGAAAGGATTGCTGCTGATTGATTGACAGGAGGGTAAACTAAGAGCCAGCAAATCCTCCCCTACTTTCTCCTTCCCACACACCAGCTTTTGGGTAGTAAGGCAGAAACTGCTTGCACCACTCAGTGAGGATAAGGCACTAAAGTAGGTGATGACAAAATGCATAATTAGACAAGATAAAAAGCTTAGGCACACTTGTGCTTGGGCTTCAGGATGCAGCCCAACCCCAGTTCATGGGCATTCAGAAGAAATGTCTCCACGAGTTGCAGAGTTGTGCACTGTCTGTTTTCACTCTCTCGCAGCTGAAGCAAGTGCTTCTGTGGCCTGTCATGAGCTGGTGGTGCCAGAGCAGCATGGCTGTGGAGAGGTGACCTGTGAGGGTCAAAGCCCATGTGCTGTTGTCAAATGCCCAGGCGTGGCTCTGCTCACTTCATGGCCATTGTGAGGAGACCAATCTTAAGAAACTATCATGCGACTTTTTAATTTTGACCAATATTCATCTCAGATTTTCCAGTGGGAAAAAAACAGCAGGATAACCTCTCCAGAGTAAGGTCACCCAACAGTGCCAGAGCTACTGGGCAAACACAACAGCTTTGGGTTTTTTTTCAGGTCGTGGTTCAGGTGTTCCTGAAGCCCTGTGTCAATCCCAGCCTTGTATTTTTCTGCAGAGGATGAGATCCCAGTGCCATAGTATCATAGAACCATTTCAACTGGAAAAGGTCTTAAAGATCATCAAGTCCAGCCAATATCTAACTACCCAGTCTGATGCTAAGCCAAGCCCATCTATGCATCTTTTAAACACCTCCAGAGATGGGGATTCAACCACTTTCTTGAGGAACCTATTCCAGTGTTTGATAACCCTTCCAGTGAATAAGTTTATTCCAATATCCAATCTAAAATTTCTCTGGTGCAACTTGAGGACATTTTCTCTCCTCCTAAATGAGACACTTCAGCATAACCACAGCACTGAGGAGCAGTCACATCTCTACTGCATTAGCTGGCACAAAACCTGTCCCCAGACAAAGCAAAAGAAGTATTACTGGCTACTGCCATTCCTGTTGGATTTCATGAGGGTGTCAAATCGTGTTGAAACTGTTGATGCTGGCACAAGAGGGGTGAGTGGGGATGGGAGCAGGTTTGCCCCTCTGGAGGTTGGAAGTGGACCACAGAACAATAGGATAAGAATCAGGTGTGGAAACTCAGCAGAGCAAATAAATCAACATCCTGTCCCCTCTGTGACAAGTCTCCCCATAGAGACTCTCCTTTCACAGCCTATGGAGAAAAGGAGTATTTCTCAGAGGGATGGAGGGTGGCCAGCTCTCAAGGAAACACTGCAGCACTAGCAGTTGCCTTTGAGCAGAGGAAGCATGTATGACTGTGGCCTGTGCTCTGTCCTCTTGTCCATAATTATTTAGATTATTCATTTCCTAATGTTTGCTTTAGAGTAACAGAGAGATGCACCACATGATATTTACTTGCATTTTCCCTTGGTGCCAAGTTCTACTATCATGTGTTCTCTGTGTTGAAATGTAATAGGGGACACCACCTGCTTGCTAAAGCTTTCTCTCTCAGTGCACAAAAGAGACAAAAGGCAGATTGTTTTCTGCAGTTTTACACACGGGAGGATGAGCGAAATGTAGGCTTGCACTTGAGCGACTCTTAAGCACATCTGCTTTACAGCAGCAGGTGCTGAAGTGATTTGCTAAACCAGGACCTTTGGATGGGGCCAAAATCTTTCAAGAAAAAGGTCCCAGTGCCAGCTATTAGACGGGGGGGCTGTCCAAGTCCACATTTTCTGTCTTAAATTATAGGAAGGTATTTTATTTATTTATGCATTCTTTCAAGTCATATATATATATAACTCCTCCACAAGTAAACCAGGAGATTAAGAAAATATTTTTCAAAGCTCCCAAGATGCAAGGGGACAATAAGAGGAAACAATTATTTTTTTTTCATTAAATGACAAAAGCAAAGTGAAGGGTGCCACTTCTCTGGAAAGTCACATTGGCTCCCCTGCTTCTCTGAGAGTCTTCTAGGAAACAGGATTGGGTCCCTTCAGTTCGCTTTGAAGAGGACAATGTCACTGAATTTCAAGATGTTCATTTGCAGAGACCAAGACAAATATTTTCCTGAACGTTGACTTCCAGAATCAGGAAAAAAAATGTTTATAAACAGACACTAATGTTACTGATGACATACTTGGCTGAAATCACAAAGGCTTATCAGTATTCAGGGGCTTCTGAAGTAAGGTTTGTAAATGTCTAATATGTGTGTAAGTGAGCAATTTCCTGTAAATCAATGTACCTTACTTTAGACTTCAGCTTAATAGCAAACCTGCCCTCCAAAACAAATGACACAATCATTGCTTTATCTCTATATAGATGCTGCCCCATACAATTTTGCTATTTTCTCTTTTTCTTTTAGCAGAAAATCTGTACTCATCATCAGCTTCAATTATAGTAAATGAGCACTATGAATCTGGAATACCTGAATGCATAATCAGCAAACAAAGACTGATTCCCCGGATATTTTTATTAAGAGGATGTACCTTAATAAATAGATAGCAACAAATGCTAGAGATGAGCATGGCAAAGTGGGACTTGCTTTTTGTGGGTTTAAAAGTGCCTATTCTGATCATTTAAGAGACCAGAAAAGTAAAATGGAGCAAACACACTTATTCAGAGAGCAAGTTAAGAAAACAACCCAATTTCTTCCTGGCCTTCAGACCAGAGAATGTAGATAGGTAAAGTTCCTGTATTCTGGCTTCTACTATTAGCATTATTTTCATGGCTGAATCCCACCCTCCCCAGCTGATGTAAACAGACAGTATCCTGAAGCTCCTGGATCTCAGCCATTTATACAACTTCAGAGTGCCCTTTCTTTTCAGATCTGCCATTAGGAAAGTACACTGTTCAGACCAGCAGCAGAAGTTAAGAAACAGACTGAAGGAGCTCTCACACCACTGATGAGTTTGGTCCAAAGATCTGTCTTGCACTTATTTCCAAGGCAATACTATGGTTGAACTGTTACAGGGTGCTCCAACCCCCCCTTTCCCCACCTCCATCAAGCAGAGGTCTGAAAGGTGTGCAACTGGCTTCCTCTTGCCCTGGGGACAGGCCATAGGCGACCACTCTTGCTGCCAGGGCAGAGGTCCCTCACAGGTATTTACCGTTGGGAAAGCCCAATGGGATTTGGAAATATGATCAGCAGGGCACTTCATGTATTGGCCTGGACTATTGTCTAGGAATATTTTAAACAGGGGGAGCAGAGAACAGTTGGGGCTCTCATTTTCTGCCACTCTTGCTCATTTCTCCCCAGACCTGCCTGCCAGCCTGGGAGCGATCCTGCAAAGCCGTGTCTATGAACACTTGGATTCCTGGCAGGTCCCCTTTTGGATTTTGAGCCTCTTTATCCACAAAATTGGATTACAAAACCTGCAGATTTCTGAAGCCTGTTTTGGAGAGAGAGACCTAGGACTGTCTTCAAATCCCTGCTCCAATTTTGTGAGTAAACTGGCCTTCTCATTTTTTTCCCTAAGGTTATTGGTTGGCCTCTGGTTTATAAGTGGGGTGAAGCTATTTGTGGCTTAGCCTTTCCATTTTCTGAATCTTCCAAATTGTACTAAAATTGCCATAAGCATCTTGGAGGAATTGGCGACCGAATAGAACTTGTAAATAAGTTTTAATCAATTTTGTACATAGTTTTGGGGCGGGGTTTTTGGGAAAATAAAAACAACTATATTTTTATAATTCCCACCTTGTTAGTTTAACCCCAAATTAGCACATTAACACACATCACTTGTCCTACAGAGCTCCTGTAGTAGACCTGATTTGTGATTTCCCAGCCACAAAGTCAATGAAAGACATGTCTATCTCTTGCAGGGCACAGGGGGTGCTCAAATGAATTACCATAAAGTGGAAGCCTCCAAAGCCATGGCTCAGCATGGACTTCCACTAGAAGTGGAAGCCTGGCTCCCCTGTGAGCCTCAGCATGCTGCAGGGTGCCCTGGGAGGTTGGCCTTTGTGTCCTGCTCACTATCATGTGCACTGGGTGACATAGGTAAATATGTGATGCTGTGCTCTTTGGACAGGTGCTGTTTGCCAACCCTTGGAAGAGACTGAGGCTCTTGTGTCACAGCTGAAGCAAGGGAAAACTAAATTTCTGAACTGGCCCTGGTTGAGTAAACACTTTGCTGCTGCTGAATGGGATGTCTGAATTGCTAAGTCTTCAGGTATCCGTTTCCGTCAATAGTATAGGGTTACACAGAGCAAAAGACAAAAACAAACAAACCAACCAAACCAACCAACCAACCAAAAAAACCCACACCACCCCAATCTCCATCCCCAAATTCCTCCCCCCTCAAAAAAACCCAAAAATCCACAATAAACCAACAACACCCAAACAGTTAGGTCTTAAGATCACTTTATGACCTATGAATTTTAAGCTATCTTCTCAAATTTAGAAGGGTTGCCCAGAGAGAGGGTGAACATATCCTGGAACATCTCACACATGTAGGGCACTAACCAGGGACAGCAGAAGCTGCAACACGCCTTCTTGAGCAGTGATCTGTATCAGAGAATCAAAGAATGATAGGGGTTGGAAGGGACCTCAGGAGATCATCCAGTCCAACCCCCCTGCCAAAGCAGGAAGCCTATTCACTAGCCTGTGTGGATTCTCTGATGTCCAGACAATCATGACTTTATCAGCCATTGCCTCCTTTCACAATAATTCTCACTCAGAAGCAAATTAAACCACTGGGTTCACACATGGGAATGGACAGACACACAGGCCCACAAACCTCCTAACATTAAATATTAACCTTAGGAAGCAAGCCTAATTTATCTGCTGGAGCAGGAGATGGTATAGCAGCTATTCCTTGCTCTGCAAAGGTATGAAATCAGAATTGCTTAATGAGAAACCTAGCAGCATGTGTGCCATCAGCTAAGAGGAATCCCTGTTATGTATCTTCCCCCATAAAAAAGACAAAGGATTCACCTGCTCACATCTCTGATGAGCTCAGACACATAGCACAGCTACCTGCTTGATGATGTCATTGAGATCAAAGGCAAAACCTCCCTGCACTTCAGTGAGAGAGTCAAGTGCACATTGAGCTCTTGGATGTGATCAGTCACCACCACTGTGAGGAATCTCACTGTGCTGCTGCACTGGCACTGCACTGAGAGCTGGACATCCAGCACCATACTGCAGATTCCAGTCTTTCTATCAGATTCACAGATTTGGAGACTGCACTGGGTTAGAAGAGACCCTCAGAGGTTATCTTATCCAGTGAGCAGGGACGTCTCCAACTAGACCAGGCTGCCCAGGGCCACATGGAATTTGATCTTGAATGTTTCCAGGGATGGGGCCTCAATCACATCCTTGGGCAACCTATTCCAATATTTTGCCACTCCTCATTGTAAAGTTCTTCCTGTCCAACCTAAACCTACCCTGCTCCAGTTTAAAACTGTTGCTCCTCTTCCTATTGCTACAAACTCTTCTGAACAGTCCCTCCCCAGTCTTCCTGTAGGTTCCCCCAGCTATAAGGTCTCCCCAGAGCCTTCTCTTCTCCAGGTTGAACTACCCCAACTCTTTCAGCCTGTCTTCATAGGAGAGCTGCTCCAGCCCTCTGATCATCTTTGTAGCCCTCCTCTGGACCTGCTCCAGCAGGTTCATGTCTCTCCTGTGCTAGGGACCCCTGGACACAATACTCCAGGTGAGGTCTCACCAGAGCAGAACAAGGTGGCAGAATCACTTCTCCCAACCTGCTGGCCATGCTTCTTTTGATGCAGCCCAGCCTGTGATTTGCCTTCTGGGTGGCAAGTGCATATTGTTGGCTCATGTCCAGCTTCTCTTTCCGGCAGTACCCTCACATCCTTTTCCACAGGACTGCTCTCAATTTCATCATCCTCCAGCCTGTATTGATGTTGAGGGTTGCCCTGACCTAGGTGGAGGACCTTGCACTTTACCTTATTGAACCTCATGATATTCTCCTCAGCCCACTTATCCAACGCATCCAGGTCCGCTGAGGATGCACTCAATCTCACTGTCTGTATCATTGATAAATGTACTGAACAGGACTGGTCCTAGACCAGACCCTTGAGGGACACCACTTGTCACCTGGACATCTAGCCATTGACCACTACCTTTGCGATGTGATCACACAACCAATTCCTTATCCACTGGACAGTCTACCTGTCAAACCCATATCTCTCCAACTCAGAGAGAAGGATGTTGTGGAGGACTGTATCAAAGGCTTTACAAAATTCCAGATAGGTGACTTCTGATGGTCTTCTCACTCCCACTGATGTAGATACCTGGTTTTGTGCTATTAACCTAATGAAATATTGTCTGAGTGAAAACCAGGGGCCTTTCCCTAGCAACCCCAGGTGAGATGAGAAGGCCATAGTGCCATAAGGTCTGTGAAAGCTGCTTTCATCCTCATTGCTCAGCAGCCTTCGCCACGATTTTGCACAGATCTACTGAACTTTGCCAGTTTCTGGGGACAGCTGCAGCATGCTGTGCAGGCACAGGGAAGTGGGTGGACCAAAGCATCTCAGGGCACTGCTTTTCCTGCCTGCACACTGCCAGCTGGGCACTACTAGTTGAGCAGTCCTCAAGCCTGGGAAAGTCTAATGCCCTGGTAAGAGAGCGTACCCGAAGCTTAGAAGCACTGCTTATGGCTTGCAGCCCTCCTTTGTGAAGGCTCAGTGAATGGCTGAGGTCGGGCTTGAGGTACACTGACAGAGTTAGGAATTCATTCCTTTGTTGCAGGTTCAGTGAGGAGGATTTTCTCTGTAATATCTGATTCCTGCTTTATAATAAGAAACTAATTATCTTAAATGAAGTCTCAGTGCAACTAGTGAACTAGATGTAACCTATTGTCATCCTTCATATCGACAGAGAGCAAATAATTGACTATTTTCCTGCAATCTTTACTTCAGCTCACCTTGGTAATACAATCATTTCACTGCCCTGCCTCAAACTTCCCTTCTGTGCCAAGTAACTAAGAGTGCAACCTATTCCATTAATTTTAAGAGATTTTGAAGCAAGCCCTGTACATGTGGGAATTAGGGCTTCAGTGTACATGTGGGAATTAGGGCTTCAGTGTGGTTTTGCTGCCTGCCATCTCCTCTGAAGTTCTCACTCACAGAACTCATCACACACCAGGCCATATTCCACGGGCCAGAAATGCACTCATTCCAATGGACCTTTGAATCTATTCCAATGGACCTTTGAACCTATTCCAATGATTGACCACTCTTTCCATAAAGAAATTTTTCCTAATATCCAATCTATACCTCCCCTGGAACAAATTCAGACCATTTCCTCTATCACCTGATACTAGAGGGAAGAGACCGACCCCCACCTCACTACAACCTCTTTTCAGGTAGTTGTAGAGAGCAAATAGGTCTCACCTCAGCCTCCCCTTCTCCAGACTAAACAATTCAACTTCCCTCAGCCTGCCTTAGCTGTTTCCTTAAGCATTGTGTCATTCACTAGCTGGGGACTACTTTTCATGGCTGATCCCAGTGTCCGTACCTGAGATAATTTACTTCATATATAATATTTCAGAATTCACTGGAGTAGAGCCTGGTCCCCAGCCACATGTTTACTATTCCTATGACTTTTCTCTTCTCATCTTTCAGTTAATGCTTAATAATTATTCTTTATTGGGAAATATATGTGGGAGAGAGATATTTCTGCTGGATCTAGCAAGAGAGATGACTGAGGTGAATTTAAAAGAGAGGGGATTTTGATGTGAATCCAAATGCAAATCATAGTGAGGATTTGACCTGCTTCTCTCATGTCCTTAGAAGAACAGCCCAGCCCCAGAACCACAGAACTGAAAAGCAGCGCTAGTGCACTATAGGCAGCCAACACCTTGGAGGGTATTTGCTTGTTCCTTTCTTAGGCTACATCCCTGGGATCCCCAAGGTGGTACTGGGACTACTCACAGCCAAATCCAAAACCCTAGAAGTGTAGAGACCCCTTCTATAAATGAGAGCATCCTCTCATGCTTACTGCATCTGCCCTGGGTGTCAAGTACATAGAGATGTTCCTTGACAACATTGGTGACTTTTCTTTACTCTTCCTAGGCATAAAATTATGAGGAACTTATTTTCCTTTTTCCTTCAGCTGAACGTGAAGCTTTCTCTGTTTGTCCTTGTCCCCATAGGCCTCCACATTAGCTTCTCCACTGCCCTGGGATTTGTGTTTACTTGTGTCTCATTCAAGGCAAAGTAGTCCTGACTTACAAGCACCTTACTGCCTTTGTATTTGTAATGATGAAAGGTGCACAGGATCACAGCTCTGGATACAAGTGAGTATCTCATGGTCCTGTGCAACACAACTGGAAGAACAATGCCTTTCATATATAAGGGAGGGAGAGAAAAGAAATGATTTTTCATGAGGAGAGCTGGTTAGGAACGCTAAGACTCTGCAGTAAAGTTTTCTCCACAAGGGACATTTTGTGTAGTACTTGAGTACTCAGTGAGATGAGGGCTAAAACTCATGTGTACCCTTTTCTTGAGGTGTGTCTTAGTCAGGTACTTGGAGCCACCCTCACCTTTGATCCCCCAAGTGCCTGCAAAGTGGGACAGCTTCAAGTGAGATGAGAGCAACCAAAAGGTAGTCAGCGTAGTTGGAGTACTGCAGGAGCTGATGCAGTTCCTATCAGGCAGGGAATAGAAAATGTGTATGCATCCTTTGGTCTGTGAGAAGATCAGTCTGAGGTCAGCTCCTCACTACCATGATAAAGTGAGAAGAGGAGCTTGTAGATCTCAGATTGGTTTTGTTTGACTTGTTGCTTAGTGTAAAATGTGGCCAGCTCTAGAGCTACCCAGAACCAGAGAGCAGGCTGCTAAGTGAAATTTTAAATCTTAACTTTGTACATGGGAGCAGATTAGCTGGTCATATTTTTTTGAAGTACTGGTCCATAGTATCTCTGTCCCAACTGTAAAAAACAGGATAGTTCCCATCTTTTGAGATTGTGTACAATAATGGCATTTCTTGTGAGGAGCTCATAGTCAGCACTATGTGCATCGGTGTATATGAACATGTCTCAGTGAGTGCCTGGGATACAGGTGTTAATAGATGCCATGGATACAATAAAGCAGAAGATTTCTTCTTTGGTGCAGTGATATTTCTTACTGTTTATTCATATTACACTTATTATAACATTATCAGCATGAAAAAGGTTAAAATAATGAGGGCAACAGAGATAAGATCATGTGCCTGCACAGGCTGTTGGTACCTTGCACACAGCTTGATCCTATTCAAAGGCTTAGATGTACTTAAATCCTATCCTAATACTTTATCATTTTAAGCCTCTTATAGCTTTAATGCTTCAAAAATACACCCTGGACCAACCAGCCTGACAAACTGGAAAGAGAGGAATGGCTTACACTTTTGATGGTGCTTGTGGCTTGTGCCTTACCCACACAGCTGAGGGGAGACAGAGTCCTCAGAAAATCCCCAGTGAGTATGCACATTGTCTCTGGGCCCAGGGGGCAAGAGGGGAATCTCTTGCCCACTTTTCTGGGGAGCAGGATGGTGTTAGATGATGTGAGTGTAGGAACATGTCCCTTGTTAGGAGAGATGGGATAGAGGTGGGTTAATGGTATCGTAAACAAAAGCCCGTACTTGGCAGTGGGCTCTTTGAAAGGGCAAGTTCCATACTGCTGCTGGCACCCTTTCTCTTGGAACAAGCACAGTGTGAGAGATCCATATCACCAGCATTTTAAGGTAGAAATTTGTGGATAAGGTTCTTTTCTAGTCTGTGTCTCACACTGCTTGGCATCACGGAGAACTCACTCTGTCTGGAGCTTGTGACATACACTGGAATATAAAGAAAGAAAAATGACAACAACAAAGTCACTCTTTGGGCACGGGGTTTGTTATACAGGGAGATTTCTTTTTGCCTCTGAAGTCTGAGCATTGTGGGTTGAGGGAAAGACATTATTATCTCACACAGTTCCTCTTTCTGAGACAAAGCAAGACTTTAGTATGCTTGGCATTTAAGAACGCTTTTAAAGTGGTTCTTTTTTTGCAGTATATTTTGTTGCATATATCCACCAAGCGTCAGAATAAAATGTCATACTTAGGAGTTTACTCATCATGCCGCTTCTCTTGTTTCAATGAAAATAATTGATCCCAGACATGCACATGAAATAGTGCTTTGCAAGGAGCCACATACTGTACCACATGCTACATACTGTACTCACAGACTAGAACTTTGTGTCAAACCATGTGAATTATTTGCAAGACAAAACACAGAGTAACACTGAGGTTACAGCAGTTCATTTAGCAAAAGGAAATTGGCTTCTGGGCTGGAATAAAGTGTTATATGATCTACTTGTGTGGTGGTTCTGGTTCAAATACAACAGTACTATGAGCAAATACTAGAAGAAAGAGTAAAGCATGTTACAGAAGATCAGCAGCAATAATCATAGTCCAGCACACACTGCAGATAGCCCACTGGGGAAGAGCTCCTGCTATAACTGTGCAGGCATGCAGCATACTGCAAATGCTGGATTTCAGCTGCCCCGTGCTGCTGGTGATACAGGATGGGCTCCCTCCCTTCTTTTCCCCTCACATCTCCATCCCAGACTGCTTGCAAATGTGGCTCAATATATTTGAGAGTGGCAGAGCTGCTGGGATGACAAGGTGATGGCACCCACACATTCTTCCTACGGATGATGATAGACATGCGCAAGAGGGGAGTGTGGTTTGGGGTCTTACACTACCTCCTCACCCCTGCCCACTCTCATGACATCACAGCCTCTTCAACCTTTAAGTTCAGATGCTTTGATTTGCCACAAAACTCATATCAACCTGCAAAGCTCTCTTATGTTGTCAAGTCAGACCTCACTGAAATTGCTCTCCGTGGGCTAATGCTCATAGCTGCCTTGCACATCAGTGAAAGTAATCCTGTGTCAACTCAAACAGTGCAGCTGCCAGATGTATCATCTGGGCCCAAACTGCTATCAGCTAATTTGATATTTTTCCTACACTAAGACCCCTCTGGCCATATGTTGATCCTGCATAACAGAGCCTGGCCTGGGAAACGTCTCTAGTGCACTGAAATGCCAACTTGGTACAGCTCAGATCCCAAAAGCTATATGGGGAAGCGTGCAGCCCCACACTTTAGCTTTGTAACACACTCCTCATAGTAAAGGTGCAGCGCTGTCAATACCCAGTCTTACTCCCACTCTGCCCTCCATCCTATTGGATTTCTCTTCTCAGGGAAGCCCATGGATTCATCCCTGATCACCCATGTCCAGTGGGAGGGCAGAAAATGAAAGAAGAGCTGCACAGTCATCCAGGGCCAGACTGTATCTCTATACCTACTAAGGGTCAGAGTTACCAAGGATCCAATAGCAACAAACTATAGGAGCTATAGGGTGCTTGTCACTGCAAAGCAGGCAGGCTTGGTGTGTTTCAGCAATGAGCAAAATAAATACACCCAATGATAAGTAGCAAATTTGGGGAAATCTGTGTTTCCCTGAATTAACAGTTGCACAGACTTTCTGATAACATGTCAAATCCAAATTTGCATCAAATAGAAAAGGTTTTTTGTTTGTTTTCTTAGACCTAGTGTCCTTCATGCCTTTATCTTGTCTTTGCTTCTGTCCCTGCTTTCTCAGCCACCGTTCCAGCACTGGGACACGGCCTACTTCTGCAATATTTCTAATGTGACTCAAGCCAGAAGAAGTTGTCTACATGATGGAGACTTTCAGACTTCATAGGTATTTCAGAACATGAACCATACTTTTCAGATTGCCTTCTTTTGCCAATCATCTGTCAAAGAAATCCCAGCATTTGGAGATGAACAAACATTTGCTATACAGCTTGTCCCAAAGAAAAGGAGGAGTTCAGATACAGGTACTGAGTAACACTGGGCATGAAGTCTGCTGAGGAGATCAGCATTGTAGAGCCAGAGATAGGCTTGTCATGCCATCTGACCCATCCCAAGGAGAAGTGTATGCATTTGCTGCACTATGTATAGCTATTTTTGCTCTTTTTTGTTTTTTTCCCTTTTTTTTTTTTTTTGAGCAACTTTGTGGATGCCTCCCTTCAAAATACCTCCACACAGTAGGACTCTCTGAGTGTGTTTCCTATTGGATACTTGGATTTCTACTGAGTTAGGGAAACTTATGACCTACAGAGAATTAATATGATCTTCAATCACCTGCATCAACTATGTAATAATCTGATCCTTTTGTACTCTGTCTGTATCCATCTTTTGAACCTGGTTCTGCTTATTTTGCCTCTGTGTCCTTTTTTTATTTTTTCTTGTTTCTTGTTGACCTTGTGCATGAACTCCTGCAGTCCCAGAAAATGGAGAGAAATTTGTTGCATTACATATAAAGGTGCAAATCAACTTCAAGAGAGATTTGAACAGGAAAATAGATAAATAAATAACCCCCCTCAAACAATTGAAACTATGCCATCCTGTGCAAATCAGTTTCCACCTGAGCCACATGCTGTGGGAGGGTGTGGGTGGAAGGAGTGGGATTGTCACTCCTCATCTCAGGCCTAAACCCCTGCTATGAAGCAGAAAAGAAACTGGGGAGGGGGAAAGCATCCAGAAGTTTCCTTATGTTTTACACCTCCTGTATCTTTCTCATGCTGGATAAAGCAGAGTCAATGTTGCTTGAGCAATCTGGGGCTAGGGTGGCCCTGGAGACTCCCATGCCCTGTGTGTCCTGGGGTTGTGTGATGAGGGTTTGCACAACCTAGGCCACAGACAGTTGCCTTCAGTGCAGGATGAAGCAGATGCTGTTAGAGTCAGCTGGATGGCAGTAAACTGAAGGCAAGCAAGATCCTCATTTCCCATCCTTTCTGGCTCCTGGACTCAACTTGTCTCATCTCACATCAAGATTCACCCACCAAACTAAGAAGGCAATGGGATGAGTGTGGAAAACTAGAGCACCTTTGCCTCCCCTGCAGGATTTCCTCCTTCCTTTGCCCAGCAAGTGCCTGGCTGGGTTATTCTGCAGACGTCTGTTTTCTAAAAACGGCTTGGCCATTCATTCTTTCCATTTGTAGACGTCACTGAGAAATGGAGGGCTGGGAGGGAAGCTGTGGCCATTTGGTACCACTGCTAGCAGCTGTGGTAAGCCACTGGGACTTGAAGGAAGCACAAGGACATCTGCTTCAGGCTCCTCATACCAGAAACCACAAAAGTCCCTGCAAGTTGCTAAAACAAAATGAAGATTTCAGTAACACAAACTCAGAGGCTTAGAGACTTCATTTGTATTATAGCCAGAAAGCAGGAAGGGTCATCTACATGTTAGGCCCTCACAGTACAAGTAGATCATGGCCAAAGTTGCTGAGAAATAAAAACAATCCTTTCCATGCTCCAACAGCCAAAGACAATATGATGGCAATAGAAATGTACCTCAAAGATTTGAAAACATTCTCCTAATTTTCCTTGTAGAAGTAAACGTGACTCATCCTGTACACTGGCAACTGCATCTTAGAGAGGTTCCCTCATATATTGATTTCTAGTAGCTACTCACCACATTTCCAGATCTTGGTAGAAAGGTGCAATTTAAAGCGGGATTAAGAAGGGCAATACATTTGAGGTCAAGAAGATTTTGTTTAGCTAGACAGATCATTAACTACACTGCACGGCAAGTTTCCCAGTTTTGCTGGCCTAGACCAGTTGTTGAGGTAATAGGGCAGTTTTGCACCTTTCAACAATGCTGTGTGTTTATTTCCCAGCAGAAATACTTGAACTCAGTCCAAGTGAGTGATTGAATACTGCCTCTTGCTTTTCGCCCTCAGCAGAGGAGGACAAGCAAGCCCGCTTGGAAGAGAGCTTACATTTCTTTCCGCCCTGCTCTCCAAAGGCATGTCAGTTCAGCTGTGTCTTATCACTCCAATCTCTGTGGGTCTGAGTCCGAGTTAAGAGAGTTCAGGACCACACAGAATCAGATGCTACATTAGCTGGTTAACATGAGACAAGGACCCAAAGCCGAGGCTAATCCTGGGAATTATTCAGTGGGAAAGCAGATACTAGAATAGCTGAATGTCCCGGCTGCTGCTTTCAATACATAATTCTTCGATACCATTATGCTATTTTTTTGTATTTGGTAAAAACAATTTGAAAACTTCAGTGAGATGTTTTGCAAAATTCTGCCAATCTATTTTGGTATCACTTTGTGTTTAGTTTTTTTTTTTTTAATCATATATTACCTTATCAATGATTTCACCAGAAGGATCCTAAATAAAGGGCTAAAAAGGTTAAATTCACTACTCCAGCGTCAAGGAGCTAGGCTGTGAAAATGTAATCATACAAGCTGCTGCCAGACAGTGAGTTATGAAAGATTCACTATGACCAGTGAGGAGAGGAGGCCGGATATGGCCTTCCATAAAAGTCTTCAGACTATAAATATTTTGTATCAGCTGTGTAAAATACCAATGCAACGAACTTGTGTAAGAATGTTGACCAGGCTGCAGCATGTCTGACTGACCACAAAGGCAGCTTGGGACCTAGAAGTCTGTGACGGATGTCTTCTGTCTTGAGACAGGCAGTGACAAAGAATTTCTAGGATTACTCTAAAAAATAACATTGTTGACTCCTGAATGTAGAAGGACTCTTACAGTACTTATCCCCCTAAAAGCCTGTGTTCAAAATCAGTGTTTCTCTGTTTACCTAATCATCTCCCAGCCCTAAATGGATACCAGCAAATGCCAGGCAGCACTAAGGCTAAGAAGTGGATTAGTAGCACAGAGAGATTCTCCCAGTGCTGGTCACCTCTATTTTGGGTCCAGTACTGCTCCAGTTGTCACTAGGGAAATATGCACCTACTGCATTTTTATTTTACGTTCCCCTCAAAGTATGTTATGGAAAAAGAAAGAATATGCAATAGCTCATGTGAAACCCAGCAGTGAAATAGCCTTAACTAGGGGGATTTTCCAAAATTTCAAGGTCTAGTTTAGCATTTCATTTTGTCATTTCTTTGTTTTTATCTATCAGGGGAAAAGGCAATCCAGTGCTAGCTAGCTTGGAATGTTTTTGTTCCCTGTGGATTTGACAAGATCCTTGCTTGAAAGCAGTCTTTCTACACAATTCTCTTCTCCTCCCCTTCCCATTGTCCTTTCTAGCTGCTTTTGCTCAAACTTGAAAAAACCCACACCAAACAATACAGATTCTCAAAAATATGGATTCCTAGCAAAGTCATCTCTGAAAGTACAGGTGGATGAGAACGGGTCTGTAGGAGCTGTGTTTGTGCTCATAAATGTACAGGGGATTAGCCAGCTGTGATATCCCAGAAGGGTTTTACTCAGTTGTGATGATGGTGAGAACCACACTAAGTCAATAGCAGAAGGGTTCAGTGGTGATTTTGTTCAGTAAATCATATGTTTTTTGTAAGCTACAAAGCAGTTTTGAACTATAAGTGCACCCATACACACCTCAACCAAAGCTCCCTGTAGCTCAGCACTCTTTTCCACTAATGCAATCCACAGGTCCTCAGTGAAAGGGGAGAAGTATGAAGGTGCTTTCTTAGATGCAACTTCTCATATTCCATGTGGCCATTACTCAGGAAACTGAAGCTGTCCTTGTTTATGTTCTTCATGAACTCTCATGAAGTGGTAAAAATTGGTTTACTGGTGTCCTGCTCTCTTTTCTTTCGTATCTCAAACCAAAATAAAAAATGGAAATTTCAAGACAGAGAATGAGTAGCTGAGGGTCATGTCCTCAAATGGCAGCAGGAGTGCTGGGAGAAGAATGAAAAAGAAAGGAACTGAAACAAGCTTGCTCTTGCTATTTTATGGCTTAGTGATGTCAGAACCGGCTCCTGCTTGTGAACTCCAAGAGTCTGAAAGATTATGTGTTTAAATATTGTTATTGCAGAGAAATATTATTTCCATCAAATGTATCTATGTATTTTCTAGTTGAGTGCCAGCTTTCTAAAGAAGGGATAGGACAAATTCTCCATGACTTCGGTGACTGATTACACTTCATTAAGAGCAACTATTGTATAACTAAAAAGTCCAGGGCAGGAGCAGCCTACTGGAAAATACATTCCTGTAATCCTTAAAAATAGTCAATGAATTCCCAGAAATTCAGGAATGACTGGAAGGCTCTACTGATCAAGCAATTTAGCCAGAACAGATGATTCAGTTACTCTAATTAGCAAAAACATGTGGACAGAAGCTTGAAAACCACTTAACTGCTGAAGTGCTTAGCCCAGCCACAGTTATCACTTGTTTATATTGGCCATTAATTAACCAATATATTTTAAAAGGCTAAATATAAAATAGTCCCTTATGAAAAACAACTGTACCAAAATTTGTTTCACCGTAACAGCTGGAGTAAAGGTCTCTGATTAGTTATTGCTGTCATCCTAGCTCACTTCTCTGGAGCCCTCATAGAATCATAGAACCACTTCAGCTGGAAATGACCTTCACGATCATCAAGTCCAACCACTATCTAAGTCTA
Organism: Indicator indicator; assembly: GCF_027791375.1. Taxonomy (NCBI): domain Eukaryota; kingdom Metazoa; phylum Chordata; class Aves; order Piciformes; family Indicatoridae; genus Indicator; species Indicator indicator. Next base: position 28,523,122 of record NC_072010.1, read on the forward strand.
CCAAGTCTGATGCTAACCCATTCCCCTTAGCAACATGTCTATGTGCCCTGGTTGGGCCATGACATGGCCCAGTACAAATCCAGACAGGCCTTAAGATGTCTAGACAGGGTCCCTTTCTTTTCCTTCCTTCCTGCAGGAAAACAGGGCAATGCGGGAAAAGGAACAAAGGGGACAGGATTCCTGCCTGTCTGGTAAACAAGATGTTTATTTGGGGTGAGAGCACGTAAGCTGACCACTGCTCCCCCAGATACAAGGTCCTTGCTTCTGCCTTTTATGGTTATAGCATGGCAGAATGCCCTTCCATTGGGCAGCTACACGTTAGCTTCAGTGTCCCATTGGACCAATTGACCTCTGGCAATTTGTATATATACAAGTGGCTAGGTACCCTTGCCTTGCCTTGCTCAAATCTGCTGAAGCCTTGCCTTGCTTCAAGCCTACATTGGACCCATCTCATAGAAGCTGCCTCGAGTGCCTGGTCCAGAGCCTGGGATAAAGCCACGAGCCATACACATGCAAGCCAGAAAAGCCACGAGCCTAAAAGCCAGAGCAGCCTTAGCCTGCTTCCCCTTGCCACCAGGATCATGCCGTGCCTCAGTTTACCCAGGAACCACGCAAGTGCCTGTCACGAAGAGCATCGTTAACCGCCCACCATCTGCTGAAGCCAGACCAGCCTGGGACCATGCAGTGAACCTTTCCTGCCAGCAATCCGCCATGCCGTGCCTTACAAGAGCACCCCAAAGATAATGCAGCAGCAGCAGCAGCATCCCTGTATGGGTGAAACTAGCTGTGAGTAACTAATTCACTGCCCTTTGAGTTTAATGGTTCTTACCGAGCCTTCCCCCTGCTGCAACTGAGCGCTATCGGCTCTCAGGACTTTCTCTTTCCAAGTTGTTGCCTCTTAATTTGCATAGAATAGTTTATATTTGCTTTAAGACTGCATAATTCCATTGTAAATTTATCTTCCAACTGTACAACAATCCTTTTAACGAGTTTTGGCATATGTCATTAATAAAGGGTTACTATTTTTATTAATACCTGTTTGCCATATAATTTATTATTTATTGTTGTGAGGGTAATTAATAAATATTCCTCCCCTCGATCACAACACTATGCATCTTTTAAACACCACCAGGGATGGGGATTCAACCACCTCCCTGAGGAGCCAATTCTAGTATTTCATAACCCTTTCAGTGAGGATGTTTTTTTCTAATATCCAATCTAAACCTCTCCTGGTGCAACTTGAGGCCATTTCCTCTTGTCCTATCACTTGTTACTAAGGAGAAGAGACTGACATCCACCTTGCTACAACCTCCTTTCAAGTATTTGTAGAGCATGAGAAGATCTCTCCCTGAGCCTCCTTTTCTCCAGACTAAACAACCCCAGCTCTGTCAGCCACCCCTCATAAGACCCATTCTCCTGACCCTTGACCAGTTTCATTGCCCTTCTCTGGACCCACCTCAGGGGCCCAAAGCTAAATATTCAAGTATTCAAGATTGGTGTCACCAGTGCTGAGACAGGGGGACAGTCTCTTCCTTATCCTGTTTGTCACGCCACTCCTGATACAGGCTAGCATGCTTTTGTCCTTCTTGGCCACCTGAGCACACTGTTGGCTCATATTCAGCCAGCTGTCAATCAATATCCCGAGGTCTTTCTCTGATGGGCAGCTTTCCAGCTGCTGTTCCCCAAGCCTGTAGCATTGCAGGACCCATCACTTAGCCTTGCTGAGCCTCATACAATTGGCCTTGGTCCACTGAACCAGTCTGTACAAGTCCCCACTTGTGACCAGCTGCCAACTGGGACTAACTCCATTCACCATCAGTCTTTGTGCCATTTTTTTTACCCAGGAAAGCACCCACCTGCCCAGGCCATGAGCAGCCAGTTTCTTCAGGAGGATGTTGTGGGAGACAGTGTCAAATTCTTTACTAAAGTCCAGCTAAACAACATCCACAGCACTAAGCAGATCACCTTGTTGTAGGAGATCAGGCTCATCAAGCAGCACCTGCCCTTCATAAACCCATCTGACAGGGCATGATCACCTGATTGCCCTGCACGTGCTACCTATTAGGTGAAACTTTGCTGCAGTTTTACTTCTGCCAGCTCCAGACACAAGTAGTCTTTTCTTGGGGCAGTGCATCCTGCTGAGCCACAGCTCAGCCACAGCTGGGAGCAGCACAGGGCTGTGGCTGGGACATAACCCACCTCTACCCTGCACCTTGCTTTTCCCCACACCGGGCGTACAGACAATTTAATCAGACCACAGAGCTTTGTTACTCTTGTCTGCACTTCTGAGCACCAGCAGCTCAGGGCACCTAGCACTCCATCAGAGCCAGTGGCAGACAGGTGGTTCAGGGTGGGCTGCAGGCAACTCTGTATTTATAACTGCACAGTGCTCCGAGACCAGAGGCAGCTGACAGCAGCATCCAATGGGAGTGTGCTCAGTCCCATCATGCTTGCCTGCCTACCAGCCACTGCCAGTTGGGAGGCTGACATTTAAAATCTGTGAGTTAATCTGGTTCTGGAGTGAAATACCTTGCAGCTGGAAAATGCTGATTCCATGAAGGCAAACATTTTTTTTTTTCCCCCAGAGATTTTTTTCTTTGATGGAAGCTGTTTCCTAAAATCCAGGCAAATGCCACCGGTTAAAAGCATTCCTCTTCAGCCTCTTTGAGACAAAATATGATTTTCCATTTCAAAGCAACTTTGCTATTGTTTAATAAGAACTTTTCTGATGTTCTAATTCCCATAAAAACAGAGTATTTTCATTTTTGTCATGTTTCCCCCCTCCCCAATTGGATGAATAGAAGCATTATTTTTCTTTTTTTTCGATTTGGTCTCCTAACCAATGTATTCTTTCTCTTTTTTTCTTTCCTTTTTGTTTGCTTGTTTGTTGTTGTTCCACTCCAAAAGGAAAAATTTTGGAATCACCGACTTTCCTTTGAAATACAACAATTTGCTTCCAACACAATTCTTTTTAATAGAGGGAATGTGTTTCAGCAAATGTCCCTACCATAAGGAACTTCCAGACAGAACTGATTAAAAAACATTTAATTTTGCTTTCCTTTTCTGCACAAGCTTCTGCTAGTGCTCACTATTGTTTCTAGATCTCTGTTCTTCGTTCACAGCAGACTCATACTGACCTCAAACCTCACTTCCTACTAAGCTTGGCAACAGAGATTCATAACTCCACTGGATATCAAATACCATGGATTTGGTAGAGACACGGGATTTACAACCCTTCATAACCCTGCTCTCCTCGCTAAAACGTCCCTGTTCTGTAAGTTATAAATGAGGCAACACAGGTAGCAAGAACCTCCTCTCCAATGCTCTCATAAGTACCTGGTTGCACTTCATGCAATTATTCACAATCCATACTTAGTTTTGAAACTTGCTGGTTGTATTTCAGCCCTGAAAAACAGCTTGCATACCTGAAAGCTTGTCTACTTTTTCAAACTACACTTGTTTGTCCAATAAGAGATAGTATCTCTGCCTACAGACTTTGCCCTGACTTTTATTACAGCTGTATTTTATGACAAATATTACTCACAGGGACAGACATAGTGAAGAAGAGCAGGAGACAGCAGAAGAGCAAAACACCATCATGTGCCAATAGCCCCTGTGTTGTAGGCATCAGAATAAGATTCTGTGGACCAAATACAGACATCTCTGTTGTTTGCATCCGTTGCCTGCTGAGATGGTCCTGATCTTGGTGTTAGGATAAGGCCAGGCTACTTCACACAAAGCCTTGCCCTTCCATAAGATCTTGCTAGAGATGGAGAGCACTGCCAGCTCATGCCTTCTCCAGCTGGAAGTGAGATACTACAATACAGCAAGAGAGCATTCTAATTTGGAGAAACCAGTGTAACTAGAGCAGAAAACCTCTCTTTCTTCAAACACCCACCAAAGAACAAAGCCAAAATCAAATGATCTTTCCAACATTTTAACAAACAATCCTGTTTCAAATTCTCCACTAGATAAGAATGTTTTGTGCACATTGGGCCAATTTATTCTTGAGGAGGAAAGTATGTAGCTGCACACAACCTACCCCACCGTTTCCTGTGGGAGTCACTGAAAAATCTTCTGTCCTTCCATTCCCCAGACCAAAACATTTCTAAATATTCTGGGAGGATCTTGCAGGCAGCCATGTGACTATATTTAGAAAGCAAACAGCCAACTGCAGGCAGTGGCCATGGGATGCACATTCATTCCTTGTATATTTTGCTGAGGTTTTTATGAGAGCTTAACCCTTTTTTTGGCTTGCAAAGTTCTAACCAATTAATCGTTATTTATACAAACTAATTAATTATAACATGAAAAAGTTGCCCTCATCCAAGTCCTTAAAAACATAAGGAGCAGAAGAACAACAACAAAACAAAAGAACAACTAGCTCTGCATATTTGCTCTTTCCTACTAAATTTTAGACTCAGAGTAGAGTAATTCTTCCTGGATAAAATCACTTCTATTTCAAGAGAGAATGTGTACCTAGGGAGCTATCATGGAATCATGCAACCTGTTGGTCATTTCCTCTGTGTAGATAAGACTGAAATCTTATTTTTCCTATAGATCCTTAACTGCTGTAATGATTCAGGAATAGTTTCAAGAAATGTGTGTTCATCCCATGTGCATGAAATCTTCTGCCAAATGAGATTCAGTTGGCTATTCTGTTTGCAAATCTTACAAACCATTAAGTGGAGTAGCTTATTCAGCAAATCTCAGACATCATGAATTATCTTGAGAGCTATATATAAGAGCATAATCCAAATGAGATAAATTTCCAAGGGGAATAAAAAATTGGAAAAAAGAAGTCCAAGTTAAAATTAAACCTGTGGGGAAATCTTTTTCCATAGTTTGAAGTCGTCTCCTCTTCCGAAGCCTGTTTCATCATTATAATTTGACTAACAGTAAATGGTTCAACTAAGGTACTTAGGGTACATGAGCTTCATTTATGCAGTAAATGGTTCAACTAATGTACTTAGGGTACATGAGCTTCATTTTACTCTGCACGAGAAAAGGAGCTGGGTCCCAAGAGAGCAGTGCCTGGATTACCACTGACTCTGTGGAAAGTTCCTGCAGGCACTGGGTGCTGAGACTGTACATCTGTGCTTCACAGATATTTTAGAAGTGCTAACTGTAATAGCTGTCTGCAGAGTTGGGAGCAAGTCTTAAGTGGGGTGTCTGAAGAAAGCTGCAACAAGAGGAGAGAGGCACACTCACTTCAACTTTCCATGAAGAGGTGGAGGTGGTAACCCTTACTCTTCTGTTCCATTGCCCCCCTCCTCATACCAGTAACTCCCAGCAGGTCCTGTAAGTGAGGTTTCTCCAACCTCCAGATTGCTGTGAGATACAGGACTTGGGTGAACATAAGGTGTCCATTATCTGAACCATCCCAAAATTTCTGTGGAAGTGGTGAAGCACTGCAAGTCAGGTGTCCTATAACAAAACATGGATTTCAGCCTGAATCAAGTGTTTTGCCAAGCCCAAGAGATGAGCAGATTGGGACAGGTCCCATGAAACAACATTGCTACAGTGTTTACCTGAGGAAGGGTCTGTCCTCTCCTCTGCACACAAAGGTTCAGCCTTTCAAGTTTGGGTTCAGTCACAGAAGGCAGCCTAGGAATGGAAGCACACATCCAAACTTCATCAAGAGCTTCAGAGGAGCAGCAGCTCTTGGCCAATGACTGAAGCAGACAGAGACAGGTGATACTCCCCTTCTTCTGGCTAAGATATAGGATTTCCAAAATTCATGTCTGCAAAACCAATGAATCCTGTAGTGTGCCTTTCCCACAGCAAGGGCAGAGTCAGCATCCTCTTGCCTTCATGCTGTAAGCAGTTACAGAAGCACTAACAGAAAATGCTGTTGTCCCAGAGCCATCCTCTACTTCATCAGAGCCTTTCCCAGCTCTTCCTTTACCAAGATGCCTGCCACACCTCAGAGTTACAAGTCACCTCACCTACCTATTTTTACTGTACAAGGTCCATGAACTAAAGACACTTCTGATCTCAAGCATTGTTTTATCTCCAGCTCATCAAGCAGGTATTTCAGTTAGTATGTTATCCTTCCCTGGACAAGGACACTCAACAGACATTGAAAAATAACTTCATTTTTTTCTTTATTTTTGATTCAAAGAGGATTTTATGCTTTCACTGCCTCTACAGTGTTTCTTTCCCTGTTGCCTGTTCAGACTATTTTGTTACAAAATACAAAACATGACACATACAGGTAGAATAGCCACCAAACTAGTTTTACACAAACAAACCTGTTTCAGCCTGAAGGACCTGGTTTGGGCCTTCCCCAGCTATACCATGCAGGGTTGTGATTCAGGCTGATACAGCCAAATGACCCTGTTTCAGAGCTGTGTCCTTGGCCAGAAGGGACAAGTTAGTATATTTTTCGGCCCAGGAAATCCTGCTGCAAGTCCAAAGACAGCACTTGTCCATTGGATGTTTCTAGGGCTCACATAGGAGTTTGCAGTACCTCGAGAGCCAGAAATGGAGTTTGCCTCTGCATCTGTGACTCTCAGCCTCTTGCGAGAACATCCCTGGCCAGTATCAGAGGAGATATGAGGAAGTCCAAGTGCACTGCCAATTCCCTCTCCTCTGGAAAACTCTACCTTCCCTTTGTGCTACAAACTGTTTAGAGCTGCAAAAGCAAAATGTTTTTAGCACTGCATTAGCTCTCCTGTTTTATGTATCAAGAAAGCTATTAGGCTGAAACACCTCCCTCCCCATTGCTTCTCACTCCTGCCCCTCATTCACTATCCCTGCAAATGAACACTTCCACCACCCCTGGCCCTCTGCTTTGGACTGAGGTGATGAGTTTTGGTGTGGCATAGGAGTGTGCCAGCTGGAAGAAAGGGTCATGCAATAGCATGGTTTGTGAAGCCTTTGAACTTAACTAACTGTGGTTGGCATCATAAGAACATGCACAGTTCTTGGGGTCCCTGACACAGAGGTTAGTGAAGGCATGAGATCTTCCCTCACATAGAGAGCTGGTACATGCCCTTGACCACCCAGAGACTTCAGTAAAAGAAAACGACTCATTTTCTTACAGTCAGAGCTTCAGGCAACATTGTCTGAGTAGCCATCTACATTCAAACCAGCACATCATTAACAAACAGCTTTATATCTCAGGGGCAGATGGGAATAGAGGGGAATACTTCCTTAGTCTACCAGTCCTGATAGTCAAGATTCCCGTATGGCAAAAGTGTCATGGTATCACAGTGTATCAGAGGTTGGAAGGGACCTCAAGAGATCATCAAGTCCAATCCCCCTGCCAGAGCAGGATCACTTAGGTTAGTCCACACAGGAATGCATCCAGGTGGGTTTTGAAAGTCTCCAGAGAAGGAGACTCCACAACCCCCCTGGGCAGTCTGTTCCAGTGATCCATCACTCTCACTGTAAAGAAGTTTCTCCTCATGTTGAGGTGAAATCTTCTATGTTCTAGTTTAAACCCATTGTTTCTTGTCTTATCACTGTGAACCACTGAAAAGATCCTGGCCCTCTTCACTTGACACCCACCCCTCAGATATTTATAGACATGATGATGAGATCCCCTCTCAGTCTTCTTTTCTCCAGACTAAACAGCCCCAGGGATTTCAGTCTCTCTTCACAGGGGAGTTGCTCAAGTCCCCTAATCATCCTTGTGGCTCTCCATTCCATTTTCTCCAGGAGTTCTCTGTCTCTCTTGAACTGGGGAGCCCAAAACTGGACACACTATTCCAGCTGTGGTCTCACCAGGGCAAAGTAGAGAGGTAGAAGAACTTCCCTAGACCTGCTGGACACACCTTTCTTGATGCATCCCAGGATCCCATTGGCTCTCTTGGCCACAAGAGCACATTGTTGTTCCATGGAGAACTTGCTGTCCACCAGCACTCCAAGGTCTTTCTCCGTGGAGCTGCTTTCCAGCAGGGCAGCCCCTAACCTGTACTGGTGCCTGTTGTTATTCCTCCCCAAAGTGGTAAGCACCAAACACTAGGAGATAAAGGGAAAGTGCTTTCTTGGCACTGTATGTATTCCAAATGCTAAGAGGGATCTATCATGGCTGAAGATAATTGCATATGTTAGGATTAACACTTCCTGTCTTCCTTGTCTCTGTCAGTATATTTTACCCACACCTGGTTATTTCTTCATTATTGCAAATAATAGCTAGATCCATCCTTTCATGCCTGACAGATGGTATCCACACAAGCAATATAAAAAGCCCTATCATACTAAGATTAAATCCTCTCTCTGTGACCAGTAAAAAAACATGTTTATTTTATGATAGTTCGGAGGAAAAGTTAGCCTGAGATCCAGGGCATCTTTCAAGAAATCCCAGCATTCAGAGATGGGGCTATGTCTTGGTAAGAAGAGTCCTCTAGACTTCACTGAATGTGCTGATCACAAGGCCATCATGCAAAGGCAGGTTGAGGCATCAGAGGCAGTTTCCAGAAAATGGATGTATCCATTCCATTGAGGAAAGATACAGTGAGCTTGGAGCCATTCTCATATCATCAAATCATAGAATGCATTGGGTTGGAAGGGACCTTTGAAGGTCATCTAGTCTAACCCACCTGCTGTAAGCAGGGACATCTATAACTAGATCAGGTTGCTCAGAGGCCCACCAAGCCTGACCTTGAATGTCCCCAGGGATGGGGCCTGCACCACTTCCCTGGGCAACCTGTTCCAGCATTCCACCATCCTCATAGTGAAGAACTTCTTTTTAATATCCAAAGCTACCCTTCTCTAGTTTAAAACCATTGTCCTTTGTCCTAGTGCTACATGCTTTTGTAAACCATCTGTCCACAGCTGTCTGGTAATCATCCTCCAGGTACTAGAAGGCTGCTGTAAGGTCTTCCTGGAGCCTTCTCTTCTCCAGATTAAACAACTCCAACTCTGTCAGCCTGTCTTCGTAGCAGAGATGCTCCAGCCCTCTGATCATTTTTGTGGGCCTCCTCTGGGCCTGCTCCAGCAGGTCCATGTCCTTCCTGTGCTGAGGGTCACAGAGCTGGATACAGTACTCCAGGTGAGGTCTCACCAGAGCAGAGTGGCAGAATCACCTCTCTCAATCTACTGTCCATGCTTCCTTTGATGCAGCCCAGGATGCGATTGCAAGTGTGCATTGACACTTCTGGGCTGCAAGTGTGCATTGACAGCTCATATCTAGGCTTTTGTCCACCAATACCCCCAAGCCCTTTTCTGCAGGGCTGCTCTCTATCACATCATCTCCCAACCTTTGTTGATACTGAGGATTGTCCTGATCCATGTGCAGGACCTTGAACCTGGCTTGTGGAACATCATGAGATTCACCTGGACCCGCTTCTCCATCTTCTCTTTGTCCCTCCAGATGACACCCATGTCCCTCCAGATGACATCCATGTCCCTCTGGCATCTTAACTGCACCACTCAGCTTGCTGTCAGCTGCAGACTTGCTGAGGGTGCACTCAGTCTCGCTGCGTGTATCAGTGATGAAGATATTAAACAGAAATGGTCCCAGTATGGACCTCTGAGCGACACCAGTTGTCACCCATCTCCATCTGGATATTGATCCATTGACCACTATTCTCTGGATGCTGTAAATTCTTCTAGGCAGGACAGTCAAGAGACCAGTTTCTGTCTGCTCTGCGCTGCAGCCAAATAAATTCTCCAGAACTGCAGCACATAAAAAAAAAAATCAGAGTTGTCATTCTGGTTTCATATTATTTTGTTATCATCATAGCAACTCCCTCCTCAGACAGGCAGCACTTTATTCACAAGTTTAAGGTACAGAATCATGTAAAACTGGATATGTAACAAAATAATTCAGACTTCAGAGAACCGCTATGTAGTACAAATGTCCAGGGTACTCCAGAGTGTCCTAAAGAAGAGGAAGGAGGGTTCCTGTGTAAGTCACAGGATCACAGTATCACAGTATATCAGAGGTTGGAAGGGACCTCAAGAGATCATCAGGTCTAACGCCCCCTGCCAAAGCAGGATCACTTAGGGTAGTCAGCACAGGAATGCACCCAGGAGGGGTTTGAAAGTCTCCAGAGAAGGAGACTCCACAACCCCCTGGGCAGCCTGTTCCAGTGCTCTGTCACCCTCACTGTAAAGAAGTTTCTCCTCATGTTGAGGTGAAATCTTCTGTGCTCAAGTTTGAACCCATTGTTCCTTGTCTTATCACTGTGAACCACTGAAAAGATCCTGGCCCTCTCCATGTGACACCCACCCCTCAGATATTTATAGACATTGATGAGATCCCCTCTCAGTCTTCCTTTCTCCAGACTAAATAGTCCCAGGGATCTCAGTCTCTGTTCATAGGGGAGATGCTCAAGTCCCCTAATCATCCTTGTGGCTCTTAGTCAGAGAGTTTTGCTGTTGGCTTCAAGGAGGTCAGCATGTAACTTTAAAGAGTGCAGCATGTTCACAAAGAAAATCACAAGTCACCACATTTTTTCATGTTTTTAAGGTGCTTCTGTAATAAAACAAAAACCTCTTTGCTACCATTAAAGCACCATCCAAAACACAATAGCCTTGATATTGTTGAGTCTGCAACAGAATATAAACACACTCTATTGACAATGTCTCATGAAATAACTGCCTTCAAATAACCTTCAGAGTGGTCACACAAGAGATCATATTCTTCATTATCATTGTTTCTAGGCTGTTCGCCATAACACCTCACACAGGAGCCAGATAAGAAAAATTGCATCCCCCTGAGCTGATTTTTAATGTCTTGATTTGTGGAATAATAGGGTGGCTGTTGGCATAGAGGATTCTCATTCACATACATTGGTGCTAATTACAGGAGAGTATCCTGAAGAGTTATTTTTCAAGCATTTAATATTCACGATTATCATGAAGAATTTCCCAGCCTGTCCTGGATGTAATTAACAGCCTGAGCCAAACATTGTATTTGCTGTTCTTGCTAAGCTCTCCTGAATACAGTTTCAGGCTGGTGAACTGACTAGTGCATGTAATCCTTAAATGATCAGATTGATAGTGCGTGCTAAGAAGACAAAAGGCTCTCTTTGACAAGTCAGAGGAGAAGTAGTTTGTGGATTTCAGTGAAGAAGTGTTTCAGGTATTAAGAGGAGTAAATGCCGCAGTGTGGTGGGCTGTATTTTAACTCTGTGCATGGACTTGATCAAGCAGAACTGGAAAACTCTTTTAAACTGTAATTTGCACAGTTAGGGGACCGGGGGGAGAAGCTTCTGTTCATTGTTTGTGCGTTAAAGTAAATAACATTTGATGACAGGAAAAGCAACACTTGGCTCTCTCCACCCTAGGACTCTGAATTTGTCTTTTAAATTACTCACTTATGGTTATTCAGTGGATTCTTTAATGCCTTTTTTGTAACATCCTGTTTTTGGAGGCTGCTGTATTTTGTCTTAATTAGTGGATCCCTGGACTACCCAAGGACTTGGAAAGATACAGTGGCTGAATTGATGCCTGCCTCTGCCCCCACCAGAGCTGCTGGCTTTTAAAATAACCATGCTTGATTACAGGATGGCCACGGACTTATTGACTACAAAGGCTTAGCTCATTAAAATTAGACCTGAATAATACAGTTTTACCCACATACACAACCCAAATGATCACTCACTATTTTTACAGAGAAAACCTGGAAAACACTTACAGAGGCTGAGTGAGGTCTCCAACCACTGTATGGTTCTTTTCCTCACCAGTTTCTCCTCTGCCTCTCACTGACATTTTTTCACTAGAAGCATTAAGTTTAAAGTATTGGTATTTTCTAATGAAAAAAAACATTTTGCCACTCCAAAATTTATACAATTCTCACCCAGAGATCTCCTCAGAAGATAATATTACTTTCTAAGGACTTGCACTGAGGTCACGTATGGGTAGCACCAGCCCCACAGCAGACTCTAGTCTGTAGGACTACAATTAGAATAAAAACATTTGATTTTTTATTTGATTTGATTTGATTAATGAACACTCAGTTCTTATGCTTGTATTTCACTGTAAAGCTGCCACTCCTTTCTCCCTTGTTTCTCCCAGAGGATAAGATAGCTGCCAGCCAAGATGCTTTTTTAAGCTGTGGTTTTTAGATGGGTGCCTATAGGCCTTTATTTTCAGGGGTGAGAGGGAAGTAATACCAAAGGAAGCCATAGATGCCTAACCTGTGCTGGGTCACGTAGACTTTGCAGTGGTCTCTGTTCCAGGAGAAGCTCTCTCCCATGTCTGGAGAATCTCTGCACCGACACAGAGCTGCAGTGTGACTCACAGTCACCCCACCAGGAGTGTTTGCACTCTTATTTTCCTTAACCATTTCCATTAAAATTAAAAAACAAACCAGCCATAAATATACCTATTGGTTCTGGTGCCATTTTTTTTTCTTTCTTCAAATATAGAGCTGAATTGAAACTGATAGTGTTTTCTTTATGTTCATCATAAATTTGCTACAAATTCAACACATGCTATGCTGGAAATCTGCCTGAGAAGTGTTTTTAATTTGAAGGGAAAATACCAAAAGAAATTATATCACTTGCAAATTGAAGAATGTGTCCTCTTTCTTTCCTTTTTTTTCCTTTCTTTCTTTTTTTTTTTTAAGAAAACAACTAAACAAAAGAAAATAATTTGCTCTCATTTCCAACACCTTTTTCTTGCAGATGTTACCTGTATGAGAAAATCAAGGTAATTCTGGAGTAGGCTGTTCACATTTCAGCTAAGTACACCTCCATCCCTTCCCATGCTTCAGGTTTTTTTTTTTTTTTGTGCATGAATGGTTTACATACTCAGCAGTATCATGTAATGTGACTTCAGACAAGATTCTGCCACTTTGTCTCCCATTATGTTCTGAGTTAGAAGAACGGATTGTGAGATGGATTGTGAACAACAGAGCTCAGAGGGTTGTGATCAATGGTGCATAGTCCAGTTGGAGACCTGTAACTAGTGGTGCTCCCCAGGGGTCAGTACTGGGGCCAGTCTTGTTCAACATCTTCATCGATGACCTGGATGAGGGGATAGAGTATACCCTCAGCAAGTTCACTGGGAGGATTGGCTGACACACCAGAAGGCTGTGTGGCCACTCAGCAAGACCTGGAGAGATGGGCAAAGGGGAATTACTGAGGTTCAACACGAATAAGTGTGGAGTCTTGTACCTGGGGAGGAAAAACACCATGCACCAGTAAAGATTAGGGGTTGACCTGCTGGTAATCAGCTCCTTGGAGTCCTGGTGGACAATAAGTTATCCATGGGACAGCAATGTGCCCTTGTGGACGATGGTGTCCTGGCGTTCATTAAGAAGAATGTGGCCAGGAGGTTAAGGGAGGCTCTCCTCCCCCTCTACTCTGCCCTTATAAGACTACATTTGGACTATTGTGTCCAGTTCTGGGATCTGCAGTTCAAGAGGGACAGAAATATACTAGAAAGAGGCCAAGAAAGGGCTACAAGGATGATTAAGGGACAGGAACATCTGTCTTATGAGGAAAGACTGAAAGACCTGGGGCTGTTTAGACTGAAAAAGAGAAGACTGAGAGGAGATCTTATTACTGTTTATAACTATCTGAATGGTGTCTGTCAAGAAGAAGGTGCTAGCCTCTTTTTGATGGTGTCCTGTAAATGGCAAGGGGCAATGGATACAAACTAGAACACAGGAAGCTCCACCTCAACATGAGGAAAAACATGCGGGTAGTGGAGCACTGAAACAGGCTGCCCAGAGAGGCTGTGAAGTTTTCTGTAGAGCTTTTCAAGACCTGTCTGGTTGTTTTTCTGTGTGTTCTGCTCTAGGTGATCCTGCTTTGGCAGGGGATTGGACTCAATGATCACCATAGATCCCTTCCAATCCCTACCATTCTGTGGTTCTATATACTGTGGTACTCTACACTGCAGCTTCATAATCCATATCCTGGATAGCCAAGGTTGTTGAAATCACTTAGGTGCTTCATTCCTGTTGGTAACCTGGACCCTTGTTTTCCTGATCCCTAAAGTACTCTAAACAAGCATCCTCTGTTATGTCTGTTCATTCCAAAACTGTGGATTTCCACTCTTCAGACCAGGTCTGTAGGGATTTAGGAAGTCAAGGGGAGAGATGAAACTTCTAAATTATCCTAGCAGAATGGTTAAAATGTATTCACATCACAAAAGAAAAAAAAGAGTTAAAAAAAAAAAAAGCCCACAACAACAAAACAGGAAGGGGGTGGAGGGAAAAGGACTTTGAACACATCAAGTAGCAAAATAAAAATCCACTAACAAAGCTGGAATGAACACTCCAGTGAAGACTGTTTCAGAAAATAACTGGGAAACATAAACACATGTTCATCTCATCTGCTTTAGAGGTCTGTTGGAGAGGAAACGCAACTACGAAGGAACTTTCAAAGCAAAGCACAGGATTTCTGGTCCTCCTCTTGTTTTTCTCTGTTGGCCACAGACCAGAGCAACATAGTGGTATTCACAACGAATATTCTTCATTGGTCACTGCCAGCAAGGACTACAATATACATCCAAGCCAAACAACATGACTGACCTCTTGGCCTCTCCCCAGCACTCAACGCTGTCTGCATGGGGGAAGGTGGCAGCCAAGTATCATCTGCATGTAGACTCCTGCAGCACCATGCAAAGCAAAGGCATGACAGAACACCTCTTATATGGGTGTATTTCCCATATCTGTGTTGTGTTTGGGCAAAAATGATCCTTTTGATTAGATTTTTGAAATGAAGGTTCTGCTGCAGATCAGGTTGTATCTGTAGGGCATCACAGAGGCTACGAAGGCAGGGAGTCTACTGCGTGTAGATACAATATCCGGCCAAAATCTGATAAGGGATTGGTGTGTTCTACATTTACTGACATATACAGTATTTTTTAACAGAAAACCCATCATATGTTGGCTTAAGAATTCTGATTATAAACAATAATATGAATTGATGATAGTAAGATTCAGTTTCATAGCTTCTGAAGAAGCTGTTTTCACCCAGGAAAGGAAAGAGTCTCTTAACAAAACTTGGTATTATTGCACTGCAATGAGTTAATCCAGACTGCAGATTGTTAAAAGGGCTGAGATGAACCAGCAGTTATATGTGGGGAGGTTTATGCTAGCACCTACTCCTACAGGGTATGAGTCAGGCCAGTGCTGTTGCTCTTTCACTTTTATAAGCATTAAACTTCTTTACAAGCTTTTGAGCTACTCTGAAATTTCAGGTACAGATGCTTTAACTGACTAATCAGATAAAACATCTGCAGGCTGATAAAACTCCAAAACAATCTTTAGAAAACCTTAACACAACTGAGAGAGCAGAAGAAAAAATATTGGGGAAAAAAAAAAAAAAACAAAAAGATGCATCCAGGTAGGACTCACAGTGAAAGAATAAAACCAGTCTAAATCTTAAATGCTTAAGGCATTATACAGATGTACAATGTTTAAAGATGAATCACAGAATCACAAAATAACAGAATGTTAAGGGCTGGAAGGGGCCTTGAAAGATCATGTAGTCCAACCCCCTTGCCAGAGCAGGATCACCTATACCAGATCACACAGGAATGCATCCAGGTTTTGAATATCTCCAGAGAGGAAGACTCCACAACCCCCCTGGGCAGCCTGTTGCAGTGTTCTGTCACCCTCACAGTGAAAACTTCCTATGCCTCAACTTCCATCTATTGCCCCTTGTCTTGTCATTGGGCATCACCGAGAAGAGATTGGTTACATCCTCTTGGCACTCACCCTTTACATATTTATAAACATTAATCAGGTGACCCCCCCAGTCTCCTCTTCTCCAAGCTAAAGAGCCCCAGTTCTCTCAGTCTCTCCTGGTAAGGAAGATGTTCCACTCCCTTAATCATTTTTGTGGCTCAGCACTGGACTCTTTCAAGCAGTTCCCTGTCCTTGAACTGAGGGGCCCAGAACTGGACAAAAGGGGGAACACGTGTACAGAAAAAAAACACAGGAGACTTCTGATATAAGAGGATCCAGGACCTTCTGAATACTTTTTTCCCAACACACCATTTGTTTTTCTGTATTCATCCAGTTCCAGTTTTGAAGCTTTTATGCCTTTCTTCCTTTGCACATAAAACTTCAAGTAATAATACTTTTAAAAGTCTACATGTCAGACAAAATTCAACACCTCTCTGGGTAAATACATCCCACTGTGCCCGTAGCTTTCATTGTGAATCAGAAGAGATGACTAATGCCATAACTGCTTATTAAAAAGAAAATTAATCATTTCTTTGTGAGATAAAGTCTTAGAATTTTTTAACACTTTAAACCCAAGGAAAACTAGCTTTGCTGAGATACAGCAGAGGCACTAGGGGGTTTTGTAGATGCATTTTGTTCTCAAAACCTATTGCTGATTTTTCTTTTTGCTTGACAGATGAGCTTATCAAGTGTCACTGACATTTTTGCAGTACTGTGCTAAAATATACTTCATTTGCTACTCATCTGAGAACTTCAGATATGTGTCATTCAGAAGGCACTAAAGGATTGATCAAACAAATCATGTGGGCTGGAAATTCCTCAGTTTCCTAGAGACTCCTTGGTTTCAATCTCAAAGTCTACACCAAGAGTAACATATAAACTGGCAAACAAAGCTCTTCCCTAGGCAATGGGAAATGATTTGAACCTCCTCATGCCACTCCAGGATGTCTTTCACCACCTACAGCCGAGAACAGTTATTCACTTTGGTCATTCTGTAGTGAAACATGCTTAGGCATTTGTTGCAATTTTGGGTGAGAATAAACTTAAACAGTGAAGAAGGGTTGCCTGCATTGCTTACTTTCTGTACCCATGAGCCCTTCACCCTCAAACCCCACCAACCATTCTAAACAATACTGTAACTGGAGCCTCAAACAATAATATCCAACTGTCAAATTAAGTGCAAATTAATTGAAAAAAATGGGGCAATCAAAGCTACTTCAATCACTTCATCCAGCTGTGTTGTCAAAGGAGAGACAACTTCAAAGCTGATATGAGAAGCTGGGGGGGTCCCATACAGTCAAGATCTGATTATATCCAAGGGTGCAGATTTCCCCAAACTCTTTGGACAATGTTTCAGCGAATGACCAACTACCCAAACTGGAAGCAGGCTATTCTCAAAACCTCTTTTGCTTTTGCAAAGAACCTAACTTTTCAGGACAACTACTTCTATTATGGCTTCATTTAGTTATATTGGAAATCATTTTACACATAAATAAGAAACAACGATTGTAGCAAGGATACCATTCGTCACTGAGTGTTTCTACTATTTCCTTCTCTCTTTGCAGCAGATGCAGGCTTGAGAGTAGAACATTCAGAGGGTTTTAGTTGTAGTTTCTGTTACAAGATTACATCACATGAGCTCCTTTGCCCTCTAGTACTGGCTTCCATGGGCTTTGCAGTATCTGAGGACTTTTAACTGCTGGAAAACAGTCTTAACATATTTCATCTCTCTCAGTAAATGTATCCTCTCATTGAAAAGATTTGGTTGTTAAGTTGCTTTGCTTTACAAAGGTTGATGAGATTTGCTTACAGCTAGGGCTGTGCAAATAATCGATTTTGCAGTTCAGTGGCAGCACACAGCTAAAGCCCAAACCAATAATTTGGAGGTTTTCTTGCCTGAAAAACTGAAATATTTCATTTTCTTATTGAAAAGAACATTGATCTCAACTAGAAACAAAATGTTTTGCTTTGTTTTATTTTTAATAAAACAAAAGACAAATTAAAATTAAGAGACAAAGTCACAAAACCAGCGTGGAGGAGATTTTTCCAATTTTAGCATGTTTCCCAGTGTTGGGCAGAGTTTTCTGGATCACAGAATTTTTTAATTTTGAGCTCTGTGAGCTCTGTAAAAAGGACTGATACTCTAAGTGGGATCCTCAGTTCAAGACACCTTGAAGCTATGGTGCTTTGCATCTCATACTATCTTAAGTTTGACCAGAACTGAACTGTGGGACAAAAAAATTGATCCTGTTTGCTATGGGGACGTGCTGCTAACAGAGTGCAGGAGCAGGGTACTGAAACAAGGAGAGCCTCAGCTTTCACCCTGCTGAGCAACAAGTTTGACTGCTCATTTGGGGCACCCTTTCTTCTGCTCATCCATTGAGACGGATTGAGCGTGTACCGGGAATTACTCAATAAGGACCAGATTTAGCCAGTCTCTTGCATGTGCTGCAGTTTTATCTGGCTCCCCTTTTTTAAATAAGGAGGTCGTATGGGAAAGCCTGTTTCCACACCTGAACATTTGCACATTTGGCTGGAAGGTGTAATAAAAATATATATTTTTATATATTTTATGATTTAATATCTTGGGCAGTGGCATCTTCAAACACCACCGTGACTTATTTACAAAATGTCTTCACAGGTTCAATTATTCAGTTGTGGGTTTTACACTCCACATATGAAGACAGTTAAATGATTTAAGCACAGGTCTAACATTTCCAATACAGCAATTCAAATTGGAGATACAGCTGCTGTGATCTGTGGTTTTCCCACAACTGGGATTCCGTGGCAGACTGGCTGGGGACTCACAACTTGCTCCTCTGCCTGGCATCTTCCTAGATGCTGTGGCTATGATTCGAGCAGACCTTGACTCAGAGAGGACTAAGAGCCTCTCTCTTGTGTGCTCCCTCACTGGGCTGCAGCCTCTTCTGGGGTTCAATTCCCTTGCAGCTTTTCCTCTTTCTGCCTTGGTCCAGGTGCAAGGCCTGGGTGAAGTTGTTGGTCTGCTAGAGCAGGTTCTTTGGTTGCTACTCAGGCAGCACTTAGCTCTTGTCTCTTTGTGGTCAGCAGGCCCTCAGCTGCTACTTAGGCAGCATTTGGCTCTTGCTGCTGTCTGGGTGAGAACAAAGCAAGCTGCCTGACTTCTTGGCTGGTTTAAATACTGTCCCAAGACAATGAATGCCCTTTGGTAACACAGAACCCTGATAACTGGACCTATGGGATGGGGCATATCCAAACATGGCCAGGGGCACACACAGGTTGCAGCTGTGTTACAAAGTTAATTACACATGGTACATGTTCATCTGCACCCCAGGAAGTGTCCAGGTTAGTACACTCACAGGTGCTTACACTGTTAATCACACCTGCTATACATTCACCTTGGCTGTCTTGACCCCAGGAACTGTCCAGGTAAGCTCATTTGCAGGTGCTTAGCCCACTGTCTGGGCTAGGGCATGTTTGGGGGTTTGACCCTTCAGGACAGAAGGTTCTGTGCCAGAGTAACGGTGAGGAGCAGACTAGATGGCCAAGAAGACTTCTCTGAGCTCTGTTTCCTACAGTGCTTCTCTTCAGCTTGATCTTGAAAGTCCTCACTCTTGTTTCTCCTCCACAGTACATTCAGCTATAATGCTGGCAAAAGCATCTGTGGAGAATGTACAGCTTTTCCAAAGGTCTAATACACAGGCAGAAGCAGAGCAGATGGGCAGCTCCTCTGCAAGTCTACATCCAGGCCTGTCCCATGCCAGAGTCACTCTGCTCTCTGTTCACAGCATCCAAAATTTCTGTGGCATGCGGTGAATGGGAGAACTGTTTTTCTACTTAGTTTTGAGTTATAACTGAAGAATGTAAGACTAGTAGGTCCACCATGTAAAACAACTCTGCAGTGCTAGTACAAAAGAACAGGAATTTTTGCCCACAACCCCAAATTTGAGGCTTAGTTTAGTCAAGGCATTAATCACACCTTGTAATGGATCCTCATGTTGCTGATGTTGGGAGCCTAGGGATGGATAAAATGAAGTGACTCCTCAGACAGCTCTTTTCAGTGAGTCATTATCAGGGCCCAATACAGAAGTCAAGACACATGATGCTGAGGTCTGCACATTAAACCACCTGCTGCCACAAGGTCACAAATTGGTTTTGGCCTCTATTTTAGATGTGACTGTAATGCAGTTTATAAACAGATTTGCAGACATGAGCACTAAAACTTTTAAAAGCACCTTTACTGAAAGAGAGAAAAAAGTGTTAAAGCTGCTTGCAAGTTCATCTGATAAGTGATTCAGCAACTGTTGGACTCCACTAAATTAGTCATTTATTAAAAGGTGTAAGAATCATTTCTTAACCTATTAATGAATGCATTCTCCTGTAAAACATGACTAACTTTCCATAAAAAGAGATCCAAATTGTGGGTGCACATAGTCACTTCATTGTCTTTCTGCCATAACTCATTCTGTTTCTGCACTGTGCATGGGCACATCCAGGAGCCAAGTCTACAAGCGAAGACACTCGGTGAGGGCTGATCGTCTCACTCCTGGGAGAGAAACCTTTTCTCGGAAAGTCTCACTCTGCTTATTTGGAAGCTGGAGAAAACAACAGCAGCATCTCTCATCTGCTTCACCAAGCCTAGGACTGTTCCCAGCCATGCTGTTAATCTCAGCCTCTTTTTAACTCATGTGGCTTTTCTGACCAAGCCTTTATTTTATATTTAGGCCATTTTCCTGTAATGAGTCAGAGCTGTGACTGTCATTTTAGTATAGTAAAATGTGTCGACAAGACCGAGAATAGCAGATGTCTGTCAGACCTGCAGCTAGCCTGTTAATGGAGATACCAAACACTGGAAACAAAACAAAAGGCAGAGAAACAGAGAGAGCAACTTTGTAATGAAAGCCAGCTTTAATACATTATATTTTTATTCTCTTAAAAAAGATAGTAGAGATTTTTGAAAACTAAGACGATTGTGTTTCTCCTGTCCAGATCAGTCTAAGGTAATAGAATTTGTTAGGATAAACCTTCTGCTGAGAGGAGTGGAAGACACAGGGCTATCTTTACCTCTTCAACTTCACCCTAGTGAGCTATTCTGATTGATATCAGCTAAGAACTTTTTCCTTTCACCTTCATAATATATCACCCAGGAGTGTAGCACGACATTTCAGTGGAGTTGGCTCAGGTCTTCACCTTGGGCAGCCCTTGAGGTGCCTCAGTTCTAAGTAATAAAACTTTCCAGACAGATACAAAAACTCACTTCTGGAGAACCTGGTCAGTTTTGAGATGTGGTGATCAGTGGTGTAAAAGGAAGCTCTCAGTAACTACTGGGTTCCCTAAAGGATCAATACTGGGAGCAGTACCATTTCTTCATGTCTTCATTAGCATTCTGGATGATGGGACAGATTATAAGCTCAGCCAGTTTGTGGGTGACATCAAATTGAGGGAAGAGGTCAGAGCAGTCAAGGGCAGGGACATCATTCAGAGGAACCTGGACAGACTCAAGAAACAAGACAACAGGAACATCTTAAGATTCACTAAGAGGAAATCTTGCATCTGGGAGGGAAGCAGAACAGTCTAGGAGCCTCCTTGTCTGTGAAACAGCTTTGCATAAAAGGATCTGAGTGGCAACAAGGACAACATGCTCTTGCTGCAAAGAACGTCAGTCACCTACTAGAACACCAGACAGGTCCAGGAAAGTGACTGTCACCTTTTTTTTGGCTCTTGTAATACCACATCTAGAGCACTTTGTGCCCAGCCTCAGGCAAGGGGTGGAAAACAGGAATTGTTTTGGCTAGGCTTCTTGAGGACCTCATCTAAAGAGTGCTCTCAGAGCACAGCTGTTTTATGTTAGCAGGTTCAGTGCAATAGGATTAAAAATGGCAGAGACCTCTGGGTCTTGAGCTGTGTCATGCTGGTGTCACTTATCCTGCTACTGGCAGTAGGTTTTACTGTCTTTTTTTGTTTTTTTCCCCTGAGACAAAAAAAGGCCAATAAGTGGCTTTCAGGCCACAGACTGAAGGAGATCTTGAGGAGTTTATGGGCAGTTATTATTACTGAAGTGATGTCACCTGATCAACAGCTGGGCTGAGGCAATGCTGGTATGAAATCTGGATCTCAAACTACAGGTAGAAGAGGCCTAGCAAAGGAGAATTTAGTTTTATTCCTACAAAGGAGCCTGAGACTGCAGGGCACCACTGTTTTCACTGGCCTACAAGTAGTTTTGGAGCTTGCCTGTCCTCAGCTGTTAAGGTACGTGCCTGGTACTCCTCAATTTCACACAATTTGCACATGCAACATGGCCCTGAAGAAGGTGTTGGTCAGTGCATGTCTTTAGGCAACCAGGGAGTAGATCCCAGAACCACTCTGTACTGTCATAGTTCATCCTGCCTCTGCCAAGGAAAGGATCACCCTTGTTCACTTATGGATATGCATTCTTCTCCACTCCTCCAGTAAAGTGTGAAACAAATATCAAAATGAACTGAGAAAACGCAGGAAGGTCTGGCACAGACTTGAGAGGAAAGAACCCTGCATCTGAGGTCACTCCCCTCTTCTGGTCAATGAAAGCTAATTGAGAGAGGAATCCTTGCTGTTGGCCTTTCGTTATCATCTATCCCTCAGCTACTCTTTATGAACTGTAATCATCCCTCTGCTTAGTGTTTGGATAGTGTAGATACCTTTCCAAGTTTATTCAACTCTCCCAAGCACTACAGAGGTTTTATACATCTCACTCCAGGTTACGGATTATACTTTGAAGTTGAAGCTGTGCTCAGATGTGCAAATCTTCTATCTGACCTGTCAACCAGTTTCTGTGCCCAGAAAATTTTACTGAAACTACCAAGTTTTCCATGGTTTTCAGGATTATTGCATAGTAGTAATAGCCTACAGATGATGCTAACAAATGATGATTAACCCTCAGTATCTGTCAGGAACATTTCAAATGCCTTGACAAATTCTGCTTCCTGAACCCAAAATAACTCATAGTAAATCAGGAGGTTAAGGAGGAGCCAGGTATGAGCAAAGAAGAGAGTGTGCATTAGCTTGGCTGAGTCACTGGTGCTGGGACAAGTCTGAAAGGCTACATGCCCCCTGAGGCATAGATCCAGCAAAGGTGGCTGAAAGCACTTTCTTCAAAGTCTGGGAAGATTTGTAAGTGATTCAAGATCTTTAGATCAGTGTTCCTGACCTTTTCTCCCGGGAGGGCTGTTTAATGAGCTGCACATCAGGCTGGGGCCAGATAACAAACTTCATGTGGAATGTAATTCTGTTCTGTTTAAGACTGTAGTGTAAAATGCTTTACAAACTGAAGCTGAAGTAGTACTTTGGTAGTAGTACTACTTTGGTAGTACAGTGGTACTTCACCATGTTCAAGGGAGATGTATGAGGTGATTTCATTGCCAATAATTTGGGACAATCTGTGTTAAAATCCTGCCTCAGGATGAAGGACTGAGTAAAGGTAGTCCCAGGGCAGCTCTGCACATGTCACCCTTAAAGGAGATTCATCCTGGTCCCAGCAGCATGGTGTTTCTGGAACAGACCTTGAAGCAGTTTGTTAACACAGCTCAGAACAACAGGAGGGCTCAGAGGAGTGCTTAGGGAAAGAAAAGTAGCAGAAATTTAATTCATTACTGACCTTTCTGGGAGACAGTCTGAGCTCATCAGTTTCATACAACACTACAGTGTTTTGTGGTAGGAAAAAAAAAAAGAAGTGTTCCAGCTGTTTATACTGTGTCTCACAAAGAACAAAACAATACCATCAGTACTTACTACCTTGCTGTTGAACATATTCTCTAGTACTAATGGAAGTAGAGTTTCTTCAGTCCTAGAAAGTACTGTATGGGCATGATTGACCCTGATAAGAGGTTCTGAAAGTCTAAAACCAGAGGAAACCTGAGAACTTTGGTGAAATAGACAATAGTGATGCACTCCTTCACTCTTACTTGGGTTTAACACTTGGGTTTCATAGAATCATAGAATTGTCAGGGTTGGAATCCTCAAGGATCATGTAGTTCCAACCCCCCTGCCGTGGGCAGGGGCACCTCACACTAGATCAGGTTGCCCAGAGCCACATCCGGCCTGGCCTCAAAAACCTCCAGGGATGGGGCTCACACCACCTCCTTGGGCAACCTGTTCCAGGCTCTCACCATCCTCATGGTGAAAAACTTCTTCCTAGCATCCAATCTGAATCTACCCACTTCTAGTTTTGCTCCATTCCCCCTAGTCCCCCTGACATCCTACAAGGTCCCTCCCCAGCTTTCTTGTAGGCCCCCTTCAGATACTGAAAGGCCACAAGAAGGTCACCTCAGAGCCTTCTCTTCTCCAGACTGAACAGCCCCAACTCTTTCAGTCTGTCCTCACAGGAGAGGTGCTCCAGCCCTCTGACCATCCTGGTGGCCCTTCTCTGGACACCTTCCAGCACTGCAGATCCTTCTTGTAATAGGGGCTCCAGAACTGGACACAGTACTCCAGGTGGGGTCTCACCAGAGTGGAGTAGAGGGTGAGAAAGCTTATTTTTGGTTGAAAGCTTATTACTGGTTGAAAGCTGATTTTTCAGACTAGTATCCAGAGATGGAAAAGCCATCTTTTCTTTCCATAACTTCTTCCACTGATTAGCTATACTTCTGTTCTGAAATTCTGGCCTGTCTGATCTGGAGGCCTCTAATTTCTGCATCTGAACATTATCCTGATTTCTGAAGCAGGCTGAAAGCCCTTTGCATAGGATGTTTTGCCTTCCCAAGAGACAACAGGACCTATTATGGTAATTCTCCAAATAACCAGGTCACAGCTAAGCCTTGGTTTGGATAAGAAGATCTATCTCTTCAAGGCTTTCCCTGTAAGGCATTTTCTCCAGACCTCGTAACATTTTTACAGCTCACACTGTGACCTTGGACACAAACGCTGTGTTTCATGGACTCTCTGGGGAGTGAGGGCTGAACCCATGACAGCACAACTCTGCCTCAGATATTCTTGCAAGAGATGAAAAACTCGGGACAAGAAAGGTGTGTGTTCCCCTGGCACAATGAGTGGTTCCTTAAGGAGTGAGTTTCAAAGCAATGCCCAGTACACAAGATACCTACTACTAAAGTATCTGAAATACCAAAAGTAATCTGAAATACTATTTCAGCAGAGGGAAAAAAAAATAAATACAATTCATACTTCAAAGAGTTAAATCAGGCAACACAGACAGAAAACTACTAAAAAGTGAACTTGTATTTTATGAGCTGGTGTTCACAACCACCACTGTCAACTGATTGCACCACGTGTCAGTAAATAACAGGCAGTGTTGAGATCACACTCTCCTATTATTAGAAACATAATAGTCATATCTTGTTTAAAAACCTGGTTTTTTAAATCTGTTGCCACCTGGAAAACTAGACTAAACAGATCAAGAGTTAACGTTATCTGCAAATATTCTGGGCAGAAACATAATTAGGGCTGCAATTAGGGTTATCATTTAGTGGGCAATGTAGACAAGGTTGAGAAGATAAGCCACTATCAGTTGCTGTTGAGGGCTAAAGTGATTATTAAGCTCCTAAGTTTGGGCCATGTGTTTTCCTGGCAATGTGGAAATAGTGTTGAATGGCTTCCAAAAACCTAAGGCGTGACTGCAGGTGGTTTCTCCTAAAACACTTTCCCAGCGCAGAACCGTCAGCAGACAGGTAAGGTGCTTGTGCATGACAGAGCTTGCTTGCAGCTCTCCAGCACCATGGCAGTGGAGCACGGAGGATGAAGCTCTGAAGTGAGGTATAAAGCTGCTAACTGAGCAGCCCCTCGTTAGTCCCTCCAGTCATGACTCTCCCAGAACCCATGTTTTCCACTCCTACTGACTCCCTCACAGTACCAGGACATAAAGCACACAGGACTGCTGCACAGCAACTGCAAGGGCTAAGGAAGGAACTGAAAGATAAGATGGAAGACTGAAATAATTTTTATATCAAATCCTGGCTAACAGTTTGAGCCCTTAAATGTTTCAGAATGTGTAACAGTCAGGCTGAGAGCTCTATGTGTCCCTGCAATGAATGGCTGGGGGACGTGGGAGATCCCCACATGGAGCATCACCCAGCATGCTGGCATAATAGAGGACAGCCACCTCTGCAGCATCACATGTCCTCTTCTGCTCCCTCTTGCCTCCGCCACTGAGGAGAGCAACTCCCCAGCACCCTCACCCTTCCTTGGAGGTGCATTGCCCAACTTTCCCAGGCCTTTACCATACCCACCACTAGAGAGCCATTGCTGTAACCTCTTGCCACACGGAAATCCATATGTGATTAGGTACTTCCACTTCACTCCCTGTCACCAACAGCACTTTATTTGTGATTTGGTGTCTACATTGGATCAAGGGCTTGGGGGAGTCCCCAGCAAGGACCTTTCAACACATAGCAAAGAACTGGCAAAGAGCAGTTTGGTGCTACAGGTATCTGGCAGAGGTCAGCATGTCTCCACAGGGTCTATAAAGGGCTAACAGGACTATCACTTGCTCAGACAGGCTGACTCATCCAGAAAGTGCAGACAGCCCTCTCTTTCTGCTGTTGTGGCTGTAAAGAACCTGAGAGACACTAAGAAGGAGTTAGATAAGCACTAGGTTTGAGGGGGTGTTGGGCTTTTCATCAAACTGTCCCATTCCTTGTTGCAGACCAAGTGTTCCTGTTGAACTCAGCAAAACAGCAGGAGCCCCCTGATTCTTTGAAGTTAGTGATATTTTTCAGCTTGCTGAGCTGCTTAGTAAGAAACCCTCATTTTGTTTCCAGAGACAGAAATAAATCGAGTCAGAAGCTGCTTTCTTTCAGATAACTGCTCTTTTTCTTCCTCTGGAAATACTCAGTGGACCTGTTTTTTCTGTGTGCTGTTTACTTTCCAAGAGACTTTGCCATGTTTGCATCTCCACGTTTGTGTTTTTTTTTTTTTTACCTCAGGTTTTCCAACAAAATACACAGATTGCCCAATACTTGCCCCTGTCACTGGGAGGGTAAATCCACTCCCAAGTCATAAAGGGTGGCCCTCTTCACAACTTTTTAGTTTCTGAGTTCTGTTTTGAAATTTTATCTTCCTTCATGTTACATGAACAGGAAGCTATAGGGGAAGCCACAGATCTTCTCACTGCCTCAAGTTCTTCAGCTCCACTATTTTTGCACTGCCAGTTATTTTTATACATGTGCCTCTTCATTTACAGGATAAAATGAAGATGGCAGAATGTCTCTTATTACAAATTCCATCATGTACAAGAAAGCCAAATGCTGTTCTCCTTATTCAAACCTAGCCAATGATCTTTACTACTCTGAATTTATAGTAACCGTAATTCCACAAGATCCTCAGATACCTCACAGTGTGTTTTTCAGCATGAATAGGTTTTACAGCTGGGTGAGGTCTTACATTACAGAGAAATTTATGCTTAAACATCTGTTCTTAAATGTCCTTCAGCTAGTCAAGGTGGTTACAAATCCATCCACAGCACCCACTGGAAGATATAAAAAACTTACTACCCTAGTTTAACATACCAAAGTATTTGTTATTCCACTGACAGTCTGGATCGCAGGAAGGAAGACGTCAGGAAACTTTAGATTCATGTCAGACCTCTCCATTTCTGGTTATTTCTCAGTGGTAGGGAAAAGCTCTCTCTTTTCTCTTTGTATAGCCTGTGAAATGTGCTCAGAAGCTGAACTAGCTCAGTGTTGCTGTGAATACACAGTCCTAACAGGTAGGAAAAGCATGCTCACTTATTTCTGCTTGCCCTAAAACTTTTGATAAGTATTTGATTAAGTTCATCGTGGCAGGCTGACTATACACATATAATGAAATCTATTTCTTGACACCGGAAGTGAATAGCTGAGAGCTGAAACCAACAAAATGTTGTGTATAAGATTTCCTTTGCTGCCATGAATACTGTGTTGAGACAGTATAAGCTTGTATGTGTTACTGATTTACTGAATTACTGCTTTCCTTTGAACATCTTAGCTTCTTAAAAATATCTATATAGAAAGAGAAAAAGAAAGCAAAAGAAAGAAAGAAAGAAAGAAAGAAAGAAAGAAAGAAAGAAAGAAAGAAAGAAAGAAAGAAAGAAAGAAAGAGAAAGAAGGAAAGAGAAACACAGAAAGAAAGAAAGACAGAAAGAAAAAGAAAGAAAGAAAGAGAAAGAAGGAAAGAAAGAAAGACAGAAAAAGAAAGAAAGAAAGAAAGAAAGAAAGAAAGAAAGAAAGAAAGAAAGAAAGAAAGAAAGAAAGAAAGAAAGAAAGAAAGAAAGAAAGAAAGAAAGAAAGAAAGAAAGAAAGAAAGAAAGAAAGAAAGAAAGAAAGAAAGAAAGAAAGAAAGAAAGAAAGAAAGAAAGAAAAAGAAAATACACATTACAGTGTATTTATACAGCCCTCATCACTCTAGTATCTCAGCAGCTTTGGTGTTGGTCTTCCCATTACATAGTCCATATATACACTTACAAATCTAATGGTATAAAAATTTCTTGTTACATAAAATTTCACCCTGCTAAATGTGTAGAATTAATATATAATAGCAATTTCACTGTGGTAAAGAAGTTATGTCTGTCATTGTAGAATTATATATATTTTTAATACAAGTTATGTAATTTGAGAACCAACAATCAGTGAAAATGTAAGCTTCACAGGTTAGCCTCATCAGGGTTCTGTAAATGTTCAATATAGTTTTTATTTACTGTGCCACAACGTCTTTTTTTCTGGCAGCACATTCAAACATGAATAGCTCTTTTTGCAATCCTCTTACGAAGTTTCTACATCTGCAGCAGAGCCAGATACAACCTCACGGTCTCTGAGCATTTTATATAGTGGTTTTCACCTTTAATCAGTTCATTCAATGTTGAAATATAACTAGACATGGGCTAGACATTCAAAAGGCTCCAGATGGAGGTATGCCAACTGACACCAAGCAAGGATACAGCTCTTAGAATCTAAAATGTCTAAAACAAAAGACTGGAGCCCCACACAACGCTGATTAAAGCCATTTTGGTTTTTTTCCCATTAACTTTAGCAGTACATGTATTAAGCTGTCACGTTTTTCCCCTTTTCTCTCAGCAAAATTCTCTTATTTGGTTCACACTGTGGCTCACTTGTATGTGATGAAGAGCTGCATAAGATATTGACCACTGTTCTTTATTTGGTTGCTTTGTAGGCATTAGCTATGCTGGTGTGTGTGGCTTCCATGGCTGGTACAACTGCAGAAGTGGAAGAAGACACTACACTGTGTATGAGAAGAAAGAAAAGCGCAAAGGATGAGCGCCAGGAGGAAGAATTCCCTCCTATTGTATAATCACTGTTTTGCCAAGCTGCAAAAATGACACTGTATAGCAATAATTGATACCCACCTTTTTCTTTCAAAACTTATTTTGTATTTGCTAATGAAAACATTATATATATATATATACACACACATATATATAAAAACAAATTCAACATGCCTAGCATACAGAGAGTCTAGGTGGAGGCCGTGAAGCTTAAAAGGAGTCACTGATTTTCTAAATAAGCCTTTAGTCAATGGCTAAACCTGTGCTGATTTCAAGGATGTCAAATCATACTGTGGAAGAGCA
Source organism: Indicator indicator (assembly GCF_027791375.1). NCBI lineage: Eukaryota > Metazoa > Chordata > Aves > Piciformes > Indicatoridae > Indicator > Indicator indicator. The sequence continues at coordinate 28,552,248 of NC_072010.1, forward strand.
AAACTAGAGCCTCAATGCTAGGCTAGGCTGAACTTAGTCTAATCAAATTCATTTAACCTCATTATTTTCTTCTTTATGTATCACACATGAAAACAGGCAAGCCCTCTTGGCAGGAGGCCAGGCTGAAGCCATCTATCACCCTTCATGCTGAAGTTCTGAGAAGGAGAGCAAGGCAGCTGCCTTATGGTAATTGATATTAATGACTGAGATTAGAAAACCATTGAGCGAGCTCAAGACTTAACAACAAAGAGAAACCCCAGCCTGGCTGCACAGTGGTAGGGACAGAAGAAGTTTGAATGCAAATGGATGAAAGGAGAGCAGAATGCTGCTGTTGGTTTGGTTTGTTGGTTTTGGGGGGGGGTTGTTTGTTTGTTTTGGGTTTTGTTTGTTTGTTTGTTTTCTAATAGTTATTTTGTATTGGAAATTATTTATAAGACACCAACACACATTAAATGAGAAAAAGAATTACAATTGAAATTGCCAGTGTCTTGCTTAGTTATTTTTCTGATGTGTCCTGCACTACCTTTGAATGGACTGGAAGAGGTGAAGGTGGGGCTGACCACCTCCTCAGTGTTGGGGTACAGTGGCCAGAGGGCTACATCTCCAGGCACAATCCAGTGCAGGAGTGAGCTGCAATAGGCTCAGCCCCAGCTGTTCCCTAGCAAGTCCTGGCCTTAGCCCGGGTCCTGCCCTAAACTCCATTCCCAGGCTTCTTACAACATTCCTGGTAAAGTAATTTTCAGTGTTTTGTGCAAGTCTCTGCTAATTTCATCAGATGTCTGCAGATTTCACACATTTTTATGTGTTTGTGCAATACTGAAAATTAGCTCTTACTTTCAACTTAGCTGGAGCTATTTTAACCAGCAGAACTTGTGATTTGCACTGGTGAAAACTGAGGGGCTGTACCTACCTAGTTTTAGTTGTAACAGGCATTGCTTATATGCTTAATGAAAAAATGTGTTAAAAGAAGTCCATTAAAATTAAAAGCCCTCCTCCCATGAGAGCTGAATGCACTCAGATTAAACATAGCTCCAAGCTGAAATGAAAGGGTGGGAAGGCAGCCCTCAGCACAAGAGACATTTTTTATATCTGGGAACAAGATATTTTGAAGTGCTGCTTGGTTGTAACAGGCTTTGGTTTTCAATTCACAAAGGCAGAGGAGGTCATGGGGACAAACAGATGGAGGGAACTCTGTAATATCAATGCAGGGACAACCACTGCACTGTGACCCTGGGAGTGTGACCCCCTGTGACTGTCTGTTCCCCCATGCTTACTTGACTTCATCTGGTCATCTTCATGTGTCATCTTCATGTGTTATTTTGTCTTTCCACCTTATCCTAGCCTCAGTTTTCATACTCCTCAGCCCCAAAACTGTCTGGAGTATCAAGCAGATCATGCAAATGATGATTAGCATATATCACTGTTCTGCCTCATGGAGTGTTGTGTCTTTTGGCCACCTTATCATCAAGGTGTTGAGAAGCTTAGCATTGCACCATACGTTGTCTGTTAAAATAAATGTAGTGTTTATGTAGCTCTTTTCATTGAGTAAAAAACACTTTCCTAAGCAGGTCCTTCAGAAATGAATTTCCTTCTTAACCCAGTTCTCTTCAAGAGACTAAGAAATACAGTCAAGTGAATCACACTTCTGAAATGGAAGCAGCACTCAAGATTGCTCTATAATTTCTGGTAATTCATGTAAACATCTGGTGATGTTCCCTTGAAATCTCCCCTGCTTTTGCACTTTGGAATTTTTTAACAAAAAAGGGGGAAAATGGAGTCTTTCAAAAAGAAAAATGTGTCTGTACATCCCCATTTATTGGGAAGAAAGCAAATCCCTGAGTTATTACGCAAAGATCAGTGTTTGAAATCCTCATGTTCTCCCAACCTCTTTTCTACTGTCACTCCTCTGAAGCTCAAATAACACAAAGCATTTACTCAGTATAATTGGTCAGGGCTGATAATTATTTAATGACACGATGTTCTGAAATGCCAAGACACAATTACAATCTCATTCCAACAATTACCTCTAAACTATTGACACAAATGCTTCAAAACTGTGCTGCAGTCTCCTATAAAAAGGAGTAGGGTTAAGTTTAATGGAGTTAGCACTGGTAGGGGAGACACCACAATCAGGCAGGTATTTTTCCCAGGTGGGGCCCTGCACTGTTTTCTTTAAAGTTATTGATCAGATCCTCCTGGAAGATATTTCAAAATATATGGAAAGCAGGGAGGTGATTTTAGAATGCCAAACTGGCTTCATCAAGGGTAAATCATGCCTGACAAACCTAGTGGCCTTCTATGGTGGAATGTCTGCATCAGTGGACAAGGGAAGAGCTAAAGGTGTCATCTGCATGGACTTCTGTAACATCTTAAATAGGGGCCCCATAACATTCTTGCCTCTAAATTGGAGAGATATGGGTCTGGTGGGTGGACTGTTAGATAGATAAGGAATTGGCTGGATGACAATGTCCATGGGTCCATACTAAGTCCAGTGTTATTAAACATCTTCACCAGTATCACAGACAGTGGGATCAAATTTCAGATGACACTAAGATGAGTGGCATCCTAGAGGGATGGGATGCCATCCAGAGGGACCTTGACAAGCATGAGAAGTGAACCCACATGAACTTCATGAAGTTCAACAATGCCAAGTGCAAGGTCCTGTGCCTTTGTGAAGGTGATCCCCAATATCAGTACAGACTGGAGGAAGAATGAACTGAGAACTACCCAGCAGAGAAGGATTTGGGGATACTGGTGAATGAAAAACTGGACATAAGCAACCAATGTGCACTTGCAGCCCAGAAAGCAAATAGGAATAAGAAGCATAGACAACAGGTCAAGGGATTTGATTCTCTCTACACAGCCCTCATGAAACCCCACCTGGAATACTGTATCCAGCTCTGGAGTACTCAGAACAAGAAAGGCATGGACCATGAGTCCAGAGGAGGGCCACAAAAATGGTGAGGGCTAGAACACCTCTTCTATGACGAAAGGCTGAGAGAGTTGGGATTGTGTAGTCTGAATTTCCTGATTTTGTAAGAGGCACCTCACAGGACAGTTTGTTTTAAAAACAAAACAAAACAAAAAACCCCAAACAAACCACTTCTGAAATATTCATTAAAAAAAAAAAAAACAATTAAAAGAAGATATCCATTTTGGAAATGATGGCACTTACTGCCTGGAGATTTTAATCTTCCTACTTAGATTGGTTGTGTGGTTTTCTAAACACTCTGGATGCCCGAAGATGCTGCATGAATGTCAACCATTTGACCATGTTTCTTCTGAGCTAAGGTGGATTCTGTTTCACTTTTCCTTTCAAAGAGGCATTTGACAAGTAGTGAAGAGTTGTCTCAGTGCTGTAGCCTGGGTTTAAATATCAAGGCTCACAGACAACAGTGAGCCCACTGTTACAGTAAGCATTCAGATATTTTTTCATCTTATAGAGATATGGATGGATCCCCAGCCTAACATCTTGTCTGATTCATGACCATGAGACAAATTCTGGGTCATGACTGCCCTTCAAGGTCTGGAATTTTTGTGTGATGGAAGATGGAAGAGAGGTATAAAAAACATCCTTGGTTACTGGGTTAGGATTTTACTTCACATCAGGGTAGATTGCTACTGAAGTAAAAATACTTGCACATAATACTTCACTGTGCTGGTGAAAGCCTGTCAAACACCATTTCATCCAGAGCTCTGCCCTTCAGATAAGGTCATGAATCTTATAAATGGAGTAATGCACTTCTCAGACTATCACTTTCCAGCTAGTCTTTAAAAGAAGAGAATCATACCAATGTTATTAGTATAGATTACAAAGTTACAGAATCTGTAATGAATTTAAGTAATTGTCAGTATTAGAAAGGTCATAAATAGCTATCAAGAGCATTTATCTCCAGATCTGAGAATCATAGAATCATAGAATCAGTCAGGGTTGGAAGGGACCACAAGGATCATCTAGTTCCAACCACCCTGCCATGGGCAGAGACACCTCACACTACATCAGGCTGGCCAGAGCCTCATCCAGCCTGGCCTTAAACACCTCCAGGGATGGGGCCTCAACCACCTCCCTGGACAACCCATTCCAGGCTCTCACCACTCTCATGGGGAAGAACTTCTTCCTCATGTCCAGTCTGAATCTCCCCACTTCCAGCTTTATTCCATTCCCCCTAGTCCTATCACTACCTGATATCCTAAAAAGTCCCTCCCCAGCTTTCTTGTAGGCCCCCTTCAGATATTGAAAGGCCACAAGAAGGTCACCTCGGAGCCTTCTCTTCTCCAGATTGAAGGAGCCCCAACTCTTTCAGTCTGTCCTCATAGGAGAGGTTCTCCAGCCCTCTGATCATCCTGGTGGTCCTTCTCTGGACACCTTCCAGCATGTCCATATCCCTCTTGTAACAGGGGCTCCAGAACTGGTTGCAGTACTCCAGGTGGGGTCTCACCAGAGCTGAGTAGAGGGGGAGAATCACCTCCCTTGAGCTGCTGGCCACACTTCTCTTGATGCACTCCAGGATGTGATTTACTTTCTGGGCTGCAAGTGCACACTGCTGGCTCATGTTGAACTTCTCATCCACCAGCACCCCCAAGTCCATTTCTTCACGGGTGCTCTCAAGCCAGTCACTGCCCAGACTATATCAGTGCTTGGCATTGCCCTGACCCTGATGCAGGACCTTGCATTTGGTCTTGTTGAACCTCCTGAGGTTGTCTTGTGCCCACCTCTCCAGCCTGTCAAGGTCCCTCTGGATGCCATCCCTTCCCTCCAGTGTGTCTGCTGCACCACACAGCTTGGTGTCCTCAGCAAACTTGCTGAGGGTGCACTCAATGCCACTGTCCATGTCACCAAGATGTTGAACAAGACTGGTCCCAGGACTGAGCCCTGAGGGACTGCGCTTGTCACTGGCCTCCACTGGGACATGGAGCCATTGACAGCCACTCTTTGGGTGTGGCCATCAAGCCAGTTCTTCCTCCATCTCATGGTCCATCCATCAAACCCATGTGTCACCAGTTTGGAGACCAGGATGTGGTGCGGGACAGTGTCGAAGGCCCTGCTCAGGTCCAGGTAAATGACATCAGTTGCTTGCCCCTCATCTATTAAGGTTGTGACCAAGGATAGAGGACTTAAATATCACTGTAGTAGTAAAGTAGAGTTTTTACCACCTCTTACTCTAGTAGCCCATTGAAACACCAGGCAATCATTCCCATCAAAATAATTTCATTCCAGCTGGCATTGATTTTTAGATCAGTTGTTCACAGACGTTTAGCCAGATTTCATATTGTCTGGAGAAGGGAAGCTCTCCACTTTTTACTTGTCTGCCAATAGTTTAAGTAAGAGGATATAATCTACAATCCTGTATATGGACGCCTTGCAGTGTTTTAAGCCCATTGACATGTCTCAAGGGTGTATCAAGTTAATGCACAATTTGGAAAAACAGTTTCTTTCCTGAAAAGAGGAGGGAACACAGTTCCACGGTATTGCTTCATAGCTGAATTTACTCACAGTTACATGCTTGATAGAATTTAGATGATACTTTGAACAGCTGGGTTTCAGTGTCCACATGGTAATTATTTCTTTGCTTAGTGGTTTGAACTGTTTTCAATTACTCCAGCTTACTAGCACCTCACATGAAAGATGGGTTTTAACATATTAATTGCTAAGGTTGGATCTGGCCAAAAAGTACAACAAATTTTGCTGATGTAGGCTTGGAAAGCTTAGGTGTAGAATTTTGATTTCTATTTCCTTTTGGCCATAGGTTGCCAGAATTACTGAAGCCCTACCATTGTAAGACAGGAGTAAATTTTTTCTTGTGATGTTTTTAATTTAGTAGACACATGCACAAGCAGGAACTGAAAATCCCTTTTCTTGTAAAGAGGTGATGCACAAAATGTTAGGCTATAGTGTTACCTGGGATTAAAAATCCCTCTGAAGCAGTCAGAGTCCAATGAGTTCTCAGCAAGATGGGAACAGTGTCTCGTTCACGTCACAGGTATATGCTATTTTTGACATCCAGCTGGCTCTTCCTTATTAGGGAAATCATAACTATTCAAACAGAAAGTTCTTCTTGCTCCATATATACACCAATCTGCTTGCTTTCAGCCAGATTGATTTCCTTTCATCTGCAAAAACCTTACTTTTCTAAAAGTCAACAGCACTCTGTTTGAGATTGGTTCATTTCAAACTTTCTCTATCTCTGTACTTCTTCTCTGTGGAAAACAGTTATGCCTTGGAAATGATGATGGATCTGGTTATGTGTCCAGTGGAGAAGGAGTTAGGGTTAGACAAATGAAGGGTGGTGAATGCACAGACTCTATTGGCTTTCCACAAGCAAAGTACATAGCCATATACATAGGTGGACATGCATAGGAGAGGCTTGAGGGGACACCACATCTAGGCACTGTGTTTGTACCTCTCAATAGTTACCTTCTACGTAACTTCTCCTCTACACGAACTGCTAAAAACAAGCTCTGAAGTTAGCTGGGCCAAGGATTTTCAAAGAAGAACCAAGACAATGTTGATTTTGTGCCTTCTACAGAGATCAAGCAGAAATATTTTACTAATAACATCTGGAAACCTTATTCTGGCTCTCTTGTTTTAATTGAAGGCTGTGTCTGAGCACTACAGTAATGCCCAACTGAGGGCAAATCAGCTCCAGCAACATCAGCCTAAGATGGTTTTTCCTCTATCCGTACCAATCCATTTTTGCACAGATGTATCAGCTTACTAAATGAATACCTACTGACGCACAGCAGCATAATATACAAGCAGAAGTTAAAGCCTATGTCATTCTATTCTTTACAGACTTTACTGAGGGGATGAGATTGCACAGTTGTTGTACTACATGACTTTTCCTTATTAGGAGAATAAAATCCCTTCCATTGGAAAGCACCTCTTGGTCGTGTCTTAAAGTACATCAGATTTTCTCCAGTCCCGTCTTGTTATTTAAGAGGAACGTAACTCACATCCATAATGGTCATGGGTTATTTTCTGGACTAGATCTCTGTCAGGATGTCAGGCCTACATTATATAAAGTACAAGCACCAGTAAAATCATGCAAGGCCAAATGTAGCTCCCATCTTCTCCTGAATTAACAGAATGATAGATGTGAAGTTCTTTATTTCAGTACGTGTTTATGGTCCCAGTTGGAGATCAACTCCCCTCCAGATTCTCTTAGTACAGAAAGTAATTGAATTTAGTCCAAATTCAGGACTTTTTTTTTTCTCTTATATTAAACCTCAGCTTTTGGGAAGCTTTATTGGGTTTAACCAGAACTAAATGGAAGTAAATTAATCTACAGCAGAGCCTTAACTGAAACTGACCAAAATAGATACACTACTTAGACTTTCTGTCTCAAAGAGGAGGTTCTGACATCCCTTGAGCACTGCAGGACCCAGACATCCTGTGAGATTTGTATTGAACCAGATCTTAGTTAGGTCTGTTCCAGAGTATAAGTATTGCTTTACTGAGATGCCTTGCTTAAAGACTGATGACATTTCAAAAAGAGGGATTCATCTCACATCAGAACTGGGCATTTAATTTTAGCTTACTGTCCTCTTCATTTACAGAAATAGCCAGAGTCATATTCAGAGGAATAGTCACAGACAAAGCCCTAGTAACTACTTCTAATCATTTAATGATTTTCAGGAGAAAGCTGGATGAAAATTTCACAGTCAAAAAGCTCTACACATGTACAGATACTTTTCTGATATTTCAGCCAGCTGCTTCTTTGCTTCATCTCTCTCCCGCTGGCATCTTCCTTCTTCCTAAGGCACCTCTGGGTGGTGGCAGGATCGTTGTGAAATGACTGGCTTTCATGTCATAAGGAAAGTTCACATTTTTCAGAAGACGGCTCTTTTTCTTCTGTTTCATCAGAAACTGGCATCACCACTCTGAACAAAGCCAGTGGAAAATATGTACTGGAGAGTCATCATGAACTAGCAGAAGAAGGGACAGAAGGAGATCGCTTGATTTTTATTTTAATTCAGACTTCCATGGCTGTATGAAAACAGGATAATGAGAATCTCTCTCCACTTTCTCCTCAACTCTTGTTCCATCTGTAACTAGTCAACAAGAGATTACAAAGAAAGAATGGCTTGATTTTTCTCTCAGAAATGTAAAATTTTTCATTTCACCATCCAGACTGAATAAATGTTGTGAATAATTGTAATTTTTGATTATAACTTAATTATAACTTTAGTTATGTTTGCATCTGATCTGGTTTTGCTTTCTACAAATATTCATGTAATCCTTATTTTTTTTTTTTTAGAATAAGGTCCCTCTCAAAGCAAGTATTAAGTATAAGTACTCAAATGTATGTGCAAAGGAAATTTTACATTGCCTTTCTGCAAAACTTTGAAATATTAGGCTTATTCCTGCTGTCAAGGAACAGTAAGAACAGAGAGCAACTGAAGTGACATGTTCAAACTGAAAAAGACAGGTTTTCTTTGAAGGGTGAAATCCTACTTCCCCTGAATTCAACAAGAGAATGCTCATACATTACAGTGAGATAAGATTTGTCATACTTCTGAGGTACTCTGTTTATTTTGCCTAAGGGTTAATTAATACTGGCCTAATAAATTCTAAAAAATAAAATAATCCCTTTTTATTTTGGAGACTTATAAATAGCACAGAGTAGGTATATCATGCTTTTCCATTACTATTCCAGATTAATTTTAGACAAATTTCAAGCTGTGTCATTGCCAAAAGAGATATTTTGCCAGCCCTGGCTATGTCCTCCCATTCTTTTTCTCACACCAGGCACTCTGGTTGTTTTGTTTGACCAGTGAGATGACACAGCAGAATAAGAGGGTTTTGAGTCTGTTTTGAGAAAGGTTGGGTTTGTCATGATGAACCTCGTTGATCTGGGTGGCAGTTCACTGTAGAGGAGAGGTGACAGAAATGCAGGGTCTGTGGAGGCAGCCTGACATAGGTCTGCCTTTAAATTGGTTTTGAATCAGCTGCATATCCTCAGCCCCTGAGATAATCTTTTAGCAATAAGGAACAAGAACTGTGCAAAAAGATTCTTTGCTGTTCCTCTAACTCTCCTTGTTACAAAACCAGGGTAAGACTGGGACACCATTTCAATTTTCACTAGTAGGTGGAAGGCAGCAAAGTAGCAGACTAAAAGCATACTTCTTCAAAAATGGGATTTCCAGCCCTTTCTCAGAACCAGGGAGGTACGTTGTCCCCCTTCCCACAGCTGTCAACGTTTGCTAAAACAAAAAGACGTGTGTCAGGGACTTCACCTCCACCTCGTGTGCTTGCCCCTCTGGCTGTGCCTCTGCTTTGAGGGGGCTGTGAGCCCTAAACCCAGCCATGTATCCCTGGTGCTATGTTGCAGCTTCATGGGGAAGAGCTCTGTCTTCCTTCCCCCTCTCCCACAGCAGAGTCTGACAGCCTGCTCCTGCTGCCCTGATGTCAGGGGACAAACAACATGCTGAACTCAGGTGGGTGTTACTGGATTCACAGCTCTGTTACCTATCTTGGTGTTAGGAAATAGCCCTGAAATGCCTCTCCCAGCAGTCAGTTTTGAAGTTACTGCCCCAACAGAAGCAGGGCAGTCATCTCTTTCCACTGCCAGTGGAAAGCCCTCCACCATCAGGATGTTAAACTTTGGTGTTTATCTAAACTTGCCATCCACCCCTTCGTTGTTCACTATCAATGCCTCCACAGCTGTAGATGTGTTTCACTGAAGCCAAACTTGGTCATTTCTGGATCCCACAGGAGTACTGTTTCTAGACCCTTAAAATTTTCCATTGTGCCTCTGCTGAAATAGAGAATACTGGAAATCTTTTATGGAGGAGGCTTATAAAATATGAACATCTGTTTGTTATGAAACTTAATGCTGACAGCTTGTAAGAGCCATCTAGAAAAGTATTTAACTCAAAGTGTTCTTTGTGTCTGTTGGAACAAAAGGTTTATATAGGTATATTGGAGAAAGCATCTGCTTCAGGTAAGATTTATTGCAAGATAGTGTCATTAGGGACTTAGAAAGGATTCAGATCAGAGAATGTGAATTCCCTAGAGGCTCCTCTCCAAGATGCACTTATAATGCCAGATTTTGTTGGTTCAAGGCCACTATCAGACATGTTTTGTTACCTGGATATACCTGCATTTTTTCAGTTCTGATTTTCTACTGTCTGAGACAGTTGCATTACAATGTGAGAATCATTGACATTCACCAGCTGCATATGATATTCACAAGGTTATGCATTAATATTCTGTGACTACAAAGAGCTGCTTTGTATAGGTTAATTCCAATGCAAGATTAACAACATACTTGTCTTTGAAGTGATGCTACTGAGTAACATTTGGTGTAGCAGGCTGTTTTGTACCTTGGGTTTACATCATACCAGTTTAATAAGCAGTATGAGAATAAGAAAAAAGTAAATAGTGAGCTTTGTTCAAGGCATTAGTCAATTCATCTGTGTATCTGAGGGAGATGAGAGAGTTATTCTTTTCTAAAATGCATCTGTTGTATTAATAGACCATTTGGTACATTGCCATATGTGAGTGTCAGATATTGCCAAAGGCAATATAATATTGTTAATAGTGGAATGCTAGAAATTAGAAATGGAAGAAGCTTAGTAGATTTACTGTCTGCCCTTCTGTTGATATACTGCTAAATGAATTTGTCTGGTGTGTTCTGCAATTGCATTTTAAATTAGTCCAAATTTAAACTCTCTTCGTCAGCCATCAGGGCTGAGGAACTCCAAGATGGAGGAAGTGTGCAGGTTAAGTCTGAAGTCAGAAGAATTTGCTCCCAGTGGAAATATTTTTTTTGTTGAGACTGATTGTTGTTTTGCCATTGATTCAAATGGAGCCAAGAAGACTCAAATTGACAAAGCTATGTCTCGGAAATTAAGTGCAAAAGAAAACATACCGGTGGAGTTTTAAGCAAGACTAAAATATAGTTGAAGCATACCATGTCTCTATGTTCCTGAAGTATTTTTATCAGAGTTTATGTACTTTTTGCCCCTTTCCTTTTTATTTTTTCTTTATGAGCAACTAAGAAATATAGGCAAGAGAACAGGAGGCATGAAATAACTGCATCACACACTCAGAAAAAGGGGGGGAAACTCAAAAAACCCAAACCAAAACAAAAACCACCAGGAAGGTTTCTTCTAACCTACTTTACTTGTGTTATCTCATGTGTAACTTGAAATAGTAGGAAACCCAAAGGGAAACTGAACTGAGTGTAATTTTTTAACTTTCCAGTGCCCCCATTAAGAGATAGTACAAAATATTTCAGCTTAAACTTTGACTGACCTTAACTTGTGTGCAGAATGTCAGTTTAAACACCAGTGTATACCAAGCCATCTAAAACTGTAAGCACAACAAAGCTCATAACACATTTCCTTTCATACCACTGTATGAAATGTCAGCTTAGCACACACTACTCTTTTGTGTAATTTGTTATTTTTCTTACAAACCTAGAAGAACCTCTGGCGACATGGACGATCTCAGTTTACAGCGGCTGGACCACACACAAGCACTCTTATTTGTAAGATATGAGTGCTTATGTACGCAGGACATACAATATCTCCCATTATTAATAATGCATTCATGTGATTATCCTTGGGTCTGGTTTGTCTGGCTTCCAATATGTTACCTTTTATCCATTGCTTGTTGCTTTGATAGCCTTAAATCCCTGAACACTCCCAAGAGGTTGACAGGGATATGTTCATCCTAAAGGGCACCACAGTCATACCAGCCAGGTATGCATTATACTGAAATGCATTATACCCTCCCTCTCCTCACGTGCCAAATAATGCAAAGGGGTGAGGATGTGTATCCAGGTCTCAGCTTCTCAAGCAGCAGGGCTGAGCCAGGCTGTACACCACAGACCAGGGCTTCAGACAATTCAATTATTTACCTGCCTGATGAATCATCCAGAAGGGCATGAAGAAAATGTAAGGTTGCTGTCTTAGTTTTGCACTAGACAGACCTCCTCTGTACCCCAACTTGTCTCTGCCAGCCCCCAAAGCCTCTCAAAGATGCACCCCTAGTTTGCAGCCCTGGGCTGTGAGCTCTGGAGTACAGCACAAAGTCAACTGCACTCTAGCATGTAACCACGTTAAATGCGATTATTTTGCTCGTGCTGAGCCTCATTCTAAATAAGTCAGACTTTAGAAAATGAGAAATCACAAAAATACCTGAAGCAATTTATTTTTTATCGACATGATGCTGCTACCAAACACAAGTGCCAGTTTAAATTAAAACTCACTCTCAGTGATCAAAAGATGCACAACCAGCCTACTGCTTGCAAAGCTCCCCTCACTCATGATGCTTTGAAAACAGGAGTAGATGAAATCCAAGAGATTTCTTACAGCCTTCTGGCTGTATTTAAGGCTGAGGAGAATGGGCCTTCATCACAGTTTCAAACCACAGCATAAACAACAGTTCCTGTTACTGAGAAAAAAAATGAAGAGTTTAAAAGATCAGGTGAAGTAATTAAATATAGAACTTGCTATCTTCCTGTAATTATTCAATATAGTATAGTTTATATTTAGTGAGAAAAGAGCTCATGATGAACTTACTTACAGCAAAGACAATTAGTGAGCAGAAGAGGCAACAACGTGTATTTCTTAGCTTTTGAATAATCAGGCTTGGTTCTTTACAAAGTATTCCCCAGGGATGCCACTTAAAATACTACTGGAGTCACATTCTCTAACAGTGAAACTCAACTCTTTTCACAAGAATGCATCAGAATGGCTAATTCTATGTATTAGGAAGGGAAATTAAGCTCTGATCACAGATACACCACATTGGTTATATTTTCCTTCATTTTCTACTGGCAGTGCTCAGGCAATTAAGGCTGGTTTCCATTCCTGGACTGCTGAATTAATTTTGGAAAAACAGGGTGTGCTGGACTGTGTGTAACTCAGATGATCAAGGCCAGTTGTGTTTTAGGGGTGTCAGGAGTATTGGCAACACACTCTCTTCTGCTGCAGCTGTATTTGAGTGCATTCTGAGGAAGAGCTTGGACCCAGCCCTATAAGGGTCTATATTCAGTGGAAATCCTGCTCCCTTTACTTGCTCTGCAGGGTCACCCAGAAGCCAATTGGCCGTACCAAGAAATGTAGCTGGAAGTTGCCTGCAGTTTTAGGGTGCGAACTGGGAGTAATCCAAACAAAGTGAACTTGTAAGTAAGACATACTTACACTGATAAATGCATCATTTTCAGAGGGTGATCCTTACAGGCTCAGGACTTATGTCTTGACTCCTTCAAGATAATCTGGCCACATGCTGCACGTCTCTCCTCTGGGCCCCCTATGGTGCTCCTGTAGTTCCAAGAGATCAAAATTATTTTGCATGTAAACCTCTGAGCACAGGATTTGGTTTAAAGAGCCCCAAATAACATGAGGGCTGTATGGAGCAGGTGATCCTGAGAGCCATCACATGGCACATACAAGACAACCTGGCCACATGCTGCACGTCTCTCCTCTGGGCCCCTATGATGCTCCTGTAGTTCCAAGAGATCAAAATTATTTTACATGCAAACCTCTGAGCACAGGATTTGGTTTAAAGAGCCCCAAATAATGAGGGCTGTGTGGAGCAGGTCCTCCTGAGTGCCATCACATGGCACATACAAGACAACCAGGCGACCAGCCCCAGTCAGCATGGGTTCATGAAAGGCAGGCCCTGCCTGACTAACCTGATCTCCCACAACAACAAGGTGACCCTGGGTGAAGGATGGGTTGTGGACATTGTCTGCCTCAACTTGAGCAAAGCTTTTGACACTGTCTACCACAGCATTCTCCTTCAGAAACTCAAGGCAAGAGGTTTGGATAAGTGCACTCTTCATTGAAGTAAAAACTGTCTGGATGGCCAAGCCCACAGACTGGTGGTGAATGGAGTTAAATCTGCCTGGCACCCAGTCACTAGTGGCGTTCCCCAGGGTTCAGTACTGGGGTCTGTCCTATTTAATGGCTTCATCAATGATCTGGGTGAGGGGACTGAGTGCACTCTCAATAAGTTTGCAGATGACACCAGGCTGAGTGGCTGTGTTGATCTGCTAGAGGGTAGTGAAGCTTTACAACAGGATCTGGACAGGTTAGACCGATGGGCCAAGGCTTATTGTATGAAGTTCAACAAGACCAGGTGCCAGGTCCTGCACCTGGGTCACAACAACCCCATGGTAAGCTACAGACCTGGGGATGTGTGGTTGGAAAGCTGCAACTTGGAGAGAGACCTGGGGGAATCGGTTGAGAATCAGCTGAGTCAGTAGTGTGCTCAGGTGGCCAAGAAAGCCAATGGCATCCTGGCTTGTATGTGGCCAGCAGGTACAGGGGAGTGATCATCCCCATGTACTCAGTATTGGTGAGGACACATCTTGAGTACTGTGTTCAGTTCTGGGTCCCTCACTACAAGAGGGACATTGAGGTGCTCGAACGTGTTCAGAGAAGGGCAATGAGGCTTGTGAGGGGCCTGGAGCACATGATGTACAAGTAGCATCTGAGGGAGCTGGGGTTGTTCAGTCTGGAGAAGAGGAGTCTGATGAAAGACCTCATCGCATGTAGAGAGATCTGGGCAGTAAATTCCCCCAGAATACCATGAAGGACTACATGGAGCAAATAAAACCAATCTGGCAGGCCTCCTGTCTGTTGTGCCTTTTGGGAGCAAGACCTGAATTAACTCCAGAAATGCACAGGGCTTCATTTCAGCCAGAACTAATTGATATGCTTCAAAGGGGTGATGAAGAGTGCTTTGATACCATGGATGATTTGGATGACAATGTGGATGGTCAGCACAAGGGGACCTGGGACTATTCTTGGAAGTAAGCTGTTTGGCAGTGTAGAGTTGCAACCAGTGTACAAACATGGTAAAGTAGCCCCGATTCAAAACCTTCTGCCCTATGCATATTGTCTGCAGTGTTCTATAACTGGTAGCCATCTTGGCAGAATCCAAAGAAAGAATCAAAATTCTGCACATTTAAATGTTCTCCAGGCAAGATTCTCCTCACAGATCAGTATATGCCAGCACTTAGCAGTGATATTTTGCCTTTCCTACATGTGAAGATCTCTCACTTTTGACAGTATCAAAGAGCAGATATCAAAGCTCAGTGGTGCCTTGCGGATCTGAGGGAAGTGCTTTGCCCCCTCACAGCAATTTACACGAGGTGCAATGTATTCTACACATGGCATGGAAATGAATCTGTCATTTTTCTAAGATTCCTTGTGATATTTCAGATCTCAAGAGTGAACACATAGCAACGCATTTGTGCATCTGAAACCCCGTTGTGCATGCAGTCTTTTGCTTTCACATATTTTGGGGCTCTTCCTCTTACCAGTGAATCAGGTATTTGAACATTAAACTTTACAGAAATAGCAGAATATAGAATTTTTTTATCTGCTCAGGTCTAACTGCTCTTTCATTTCCCTAATTTTTTATTTTTTTCCCCAGGCCCACTTGTTCCTCGGTGATTTTCACACTGCTGTTCTGAAAACAAACACAAACTTGATAAGACTCTCTCTGTCTAAGAAAAATAAATCTAACCTAACTGGAAGGCATTAAAAAAAAAAGCAGCATAAATACACTTGCAGCCATACTTTAGGGCAAACTTCAAAGTAACTCTGTGTGGGGTTCCTGGAGGTAGTTTGCTAGGGTACAACACGTAAAGACAGCAGCTCTGTTCAGAGATGCATGAATGAACATAAAAAAAATGTTAGGCTACTTCAGCAATTCATCTACAACTTTGATGTAGCTCTCATATTGCTAATGATATGTGTGCCATGCCATTTGGGAAATTTGTTTTACACTACTAGGCCAATATTTATTGATATGTCTTCTGGCCCTTGGAACAGGCAGTGATATGAGAGAGGCACACAAAACAGAAAAGGGCATACATACCAGGCTACATATATTATTTCATCAGACTTCTTTGAAAGACTAATATATCTGAATATGTCTTCTGAACACCTGTATGAACTTACTGAGAAGCTGCACTGTAATCTCTTTCAGTCAGTAAAAATTCCTTCATTATCCAAGCAGAGAGGGAAAAAATAATCCCAAGTGAAAATTTGTGTTATTTTTTTCCTCAGTTTTTCCATAATAAGCGTCAAGACAAAAGATAACAAACAGAAAGGAAAAAAATCCTTATCAGACAACTCTTTACAGGACTCACATCACTGAGAACACATGGAACTCAATAGAAGAATTTGCCCCACTGACAGTGCTCCCAAGGCCTTACAAAGGATCAGTTGCTGTTCAAGCAGTCTATCCTCAATGGACAGTAAAACACATCCCTGAAGGAGAAGTGAAAGAGCAGACACTAAGCATAAAGAAAGAGAAGAAATGAGAAAAAGTGTTCAGGAAATTCAGAAGCAAGAATGGAAACAGCTATTTCAAGGAAGCATAACATGAACAGGCACTAATGTCCAGAACAATGACAGGCAATGGGAAGAACTAATATTTTAGGTCTTGAACTCGTTTGGGGTAAGGACAAGCTCAGCTACTATCAGCATGATGCCTTCCACTGGTTGTTCAACTCTGCAGGAACAGCTGCTGCAGTCCTCTGTTGTAGGACTATCTGAACTCATGCACTAACGTGTTTGGGAGGAATTTCCCTACAACACAGTTTGGTAAAGATTAATGGAAGCACAGCATAACACCTCTTTCTAATGATGTTTCTGCAAGGTCAGGACTTACCACTTGTTCTAGTTTGAGCTAGAGCAGATCTAATTCTGCACAGTAATTTTAGTTTTCAGCTAAGTCTCTTCTAAGTGACTGCACTTTCTGAAATTAATGTCTGCTTCTAAAAGTGCTTGATGTTCGAATTTCAAACCCATTCATTTCCTCTCTCTTCCTCTGCCCCACTAGAGTGGTGGAGGAATATGAAATCCTAATAGTCTCCTCAAGGTCTGAGACTTCTGAGCTGTAGGTTCCTAAACTCTGTGAGAACATACAAGTATGTCTGGGGGAGAACTACTCATTGGACAGATGCATCTTTGTAACACAAATAGAAGCAGAAGTTATTTTAATTTTGTATGCACTTAACTATGCGAAACTACCATGGCAGAGACACCAGGAAATGCAGAAATCTGGATGCCTTTTGTATGTTAGAGCAAACCCAAGCAGATAATTAAGCAAATAAGTTGTATTAACCTTAAAATCTTGATGCTGCAAGAGAGAACTTCGGGTGGCAGTAGCAAAATTACAAATTCAGAAAACTGGGATTTTTGGATTGTTGTAGGTGAACAGATGATTGCTTACAAGACTGAGCAATAAAGGTTTCAAAAGTGCTTCAGACATATCTTGACTAAGAGAAACTAGAGAAAAACTACTAATAGAGTAGTATTTGATGAGCAGGATTTTGCCATCTACAGCAGTCCAATCTTTTCTGTCTTGAAGTGGCAGTAATCAAACTTCAAAGAACAGATCAGGCAAGCAATGAACAGAGATAGGAATTTCCTGGAAATGCACAGTTAGATTTTTTAGAATCACAGAATCAGTCAGGGTTGGAAGGGACCACAAGGATCATCCAGTTCCAACCACCCTGCCATGGGCAGGGACACCTCACACTACACCAGCCTGGCCAGAGCCTCATCCAGCCTGGCCTTAAACACCTCCAGGGATGGGGACCTCAACCACCTCCCTGGACAACCCATTCCAGGCTCTCACCACTCTCATGGGGAAGAACTTCTTCCTCATGTCCAGCCTGAATCTCCCCACTTCCAGCTTTATTCCATTTCCCCTAGTCCTATCACTACCTGATAGCCTAAAAAGTCCCTCCCCAGCTTTCTTGTAGGCCCCCTTCAGATACTGGAAGTCCATGATTCTGATTCTCATAAAGGGTTTGTTCCTTTCTTAAGCTGTCATTAAAGCAAAGCCTCCTTCTTCTGTGGCCTACAGTAAACATAGTCCACTCTGCAGTTTCATTTACATGAAGCTGACTATGTATTGGATACACAGGAGTAATTTGTTTTTCCTGACGTTTAGCATTCAATATCACTTCCTTCCAACAAATGCTCATGCATAAACCTTTCATTTAGAGCTGGGATTGAGAGTGAACTTCAAAGGGAGCAGCATGCACCCCTTCCTTAGGCAGCTTTATCTTTGTCCTCTCACCTCCTTCCAAAATGGTGATGGAAATTGTAGTTCTATATGATATGCAGTACGATGTAAACCTTGTAAGTAACTAAGTGTGAATAATACAAATTAAGTCCCACCGCTGCCTTCTGTGAGGATCTGTTAAAATTGACAACTGTTCCAGTTAGGCAGAAACCCACTAAACTGGTCCTGGTTGGTATTTTTACAACACATTATCACTTCACCATTCATTCTGGATGGGTTCTTGAAGTGATAGCAAAATGATGCAATCTGGAAATTAAGAGAAGGAAGCAAAAGGAAGACCAGCCCCATACACCTTAAGGAGCTACTCAAAACACTTATAAGTGTGGTGGGAAGAGAGAAAGGTTGAAGTATCAAGCAGAGGTATACAACAGTAGACACAGAAAAAGAAAACCAGGATGGAAAAGTGTAGTGACAGCCCATGGTCACAATACATTAGCAAGAACTCCTCTCCTCTCCCCTCCCTCTCCTCTCCTCTCCTCTCCCCTCCCTCTCCTCTCCTCTCCTCTCCCCTCCCTCTCCTCTCCTCTCCTCTCCTCTCCTCTCCTCTCCTCTCCTCTCCTCTCCTCTCCTCTCCTCTCCTCTCCTCTCCTCTCCTCTCCTCTCCTCTCCTCTCCTCCTCTCCTCTCCTCTCCTCTCCTCTCCTCTCCTCTCCTCTCCTCTCCTCTCCTCTCCTCTCCTCTCCTCTCCTCTCCTCCTCTCCTCTCCTCTCCTCTCCTCTCCTCTCCTCTCCTCTCCTCTCCTCTCCTCTCCTCTCCTCTCCTCTCCTCTCCTCTCCTCTCCTCTCCTCTCCTCTCCTCTCCCCTCCCTCTCCTCTCCTCCTCTCCTCTCCTCTCCTCTCCTCTCCTCTCCTCTCCTCTCCTCTCCTCTCCTCTCCTCTCCTCTCCTCTCCTCTCCTCTCCTCTCCTCTCCTCTCCTCTCCCCACAAATTCTCATTTATACTGATATTTTCCCATTTTTCCCATCCAAGGGTTTCATTTCATGAGCTCTCTGCTTTCTCTTCATTACATGCTTGCTTTCCTGTGGGTACATTTTCGGGAATAAGCCTGCATCAATAAAATTCTGCATACAATATGAGACAAAATTGCATTTTTGCTTCTTTGGAGTTTCAAGGGAACTCATTAAAGAACGAGATAAAGATCTCACTCTCCAACCAAACAGTTTAGCATAGACCAGTAACTAAAGTGGAATATTCTGGCTACTGCTCTGACAGATTGTAAGGATACACCAAATAGAACAAACATAAGCTATTAGCATGGATTGTGAACTCTAGCAGGCTTTGGCTTACTGCTCTTGCAGGAACACAGCGAAGTACAGAAATTACACATTCAGGCAAATGGTCCAGGGCATGGTGGCAGAGTGCAATCTTTCAGAACTTTGGTGCTATTTATCTGCTCTCAAAACACATGCACAACAACTCTGATAATTACACTCCCTGCAAAACCTAGGCATGGCTCACTGGAAACCTTTTAGAGACTCTATAATTTCCTGCTTTTGCCAGAGTAAGGCTAATTTACTCCTATTTCAGCGGTCTTGGGCAGAGTGAGAGAAGAGAGAACTGGATAGTCAGCATTATTGAAAAGATTCATGATTAGTCACTCACCCGAAGACAAGTTACTTGCCAGACACTACACCACTCATTAAAAGACCTGCAAGCTGGCAGGCCTCCAGCAGCTGCAAAACAGCCCCAGGGCGGGCAGGCCCAAGAAGACCTCTCAAACCCTGTGCTCTCCTGCATGCTGGAGTGTGAAAAGCCAGTTCAAGCATGCCTGAGTGTGATTGGCACCCTAGGAGCTCAGCAAATTAGTCTCATGTTCTAAAGTGGGAAAAGAAAATAATATTTGGGACCAGCCTTCTGAGGCTAGTCTGAAATTGTTGCCTTTGCATGACCCCTGTCTCTCTGCAAGGCTCATGCTTGGGTGGTCAGAAGATTTTTTCACTGATGTGGAACCTTGGAGTGCTTCATAATCTGCTTCAGCTCTGATCTAGTTCCTGCAAGAGGCATCAAGGTATATATCCGTGTGTTGGGTAAAAAATTTACTACATGGATGGGCCTAAAACTTGATAGTTAATGGAGTTAAATCCAGTTGGTGGCCAGTCACAAGTGGTATTCCCCAGGGCTTAGTATTGAGGCCATTTTTGTTTAAATCTTTATCTGAGATCTGGACAAGGAGGTTGAATACATCCCTCAATATAGGAAGGACATGGACCAGATGGAGAGGGTCCAGAGGAGGGCCACGAAAATGATCAGGGGATTGTATCACCTCTGCTACAAGGACAGGCTGAGGGAGCTGGGGTGGTTCAGCCTGGAGAAGAAGAGGCTCCAGGAAGACCTAATAGCAGCCTTCCAGTACCTGAAGAGGACCTCCAGGAAGGATGGAGAGGGACTGTTTACAAGGGCCTGTGATGGCAGGACAAGGGGCAATGGCTTGAAACTAGAGAAGGGCAGATTTAGATTGAATATCAGGAAGAAGTTGTTCACGATGGGAGTGGTGAAACACTGGAACAGGTTGCCCAGGGAGATGGTTGAGGCCCCTTCCCTGGAGATATTTAAGGTGAGGCTCAATGAGGCCCTGGGCAACTAGTTGGGGATGTCCTTGCTAACTGCAGGGAGTTTGGACTAGATGACCTTTGAGAGTCCTTTCCAGCCTGGACCATTATATGATTCCATGATCCTCAGTATGTTTGCATATGACACTAAGTTGGAAGGGAGTGTTGATCTGTTTCAGGTTAGGAAGGCTCTACAGAAGAATCTGGACAGGCTGGATTGATGGACTGAGGCAAATTGTATGATATTCATCAAGGTCAAGTGCTGGATCCTGCACTTGGGTTACAACAAGCCCATGCAATGCTACAGCCTTGGGGAAGAGCGGCTAGAAAATTGTACAGCAGAGAAAGACCTGAGGGTGCTGACTGACAGCTGGCTGAATATGGGCCACCAGTGTGCTCAGGTGGCCAAGAAGACCAACAGTATCCAGGCCTGTAATAGGAATCATCTGGGCAGCAGGAGTAGGGAGGTGATTGTCTCCTTGTATTCTGCACAAGTGAGGCCACATCTTGAGTCAGTTTTGGGTCTCTTACTAAGACATTGAAGTCCTGGAGTGGGTCCAGAGAAGGGCAACAGCTGGTGAGGTATCTGGAGAATGGGTCTTATAAGAAGTGGCTGAAGGAACTGGGATTGTTTAGCCTGAAGAAAAGGAGGCTCAGGAAAGACCTCTTCACTCTCTACGAACACCTGTTGTGGGTGTCTGTATCTTCTTTCTAACAGTGTGATAGAATGAGAGGAAATGGCCTCAAGCTGCACCAGGGGAGGTTTAGGTTGTGTATTAGAAGAAACCTTTTCACTGAAATGATTATCAAACATTGGAATAGGCTGCCCAGGGAGGTGGTAGAATTCTTGTCCTTGAAAGTGTTTGAAAGATGAATAGATGCGGTGCTAAAGGATATGGTTTAGCACCAGACTTGGTAGAGCCAGATGGTGGATGGACTTGATATTAAAGGTCTTTTCCAGCCAAAACAATTCTATGATTCTATGTTACAAATACCCTGTTAACTCAGTTGCACAAGAGCAGGTTCCCAGTTTGCAGCTTCATTTCCCCGCCCTTGACTTTGCCATGGCTTTTATGTGAGGACAGTGGGGAAACAACACTTCGTTCCTCTCCTCCATACACACAAGCGTGCATCTGTCTAGGTTTACCCTGACTGTCCCAATCTTCCCAGCCCTCTCAGCACCTGGCAAATGCTGACTTCTTACTCACCCTATAGAATAGTCAGAAGAACCAGATGTTCACGTATACCTTGCAGATTATTTTAAAACAGGATGTAAGAAGTAACATTAACAACCCAAGTGTAGCTCACTTAACCCAGGCACTTTGTGGAGTGTGAAGGAGCAAGGGTTGGTGAGTTGGTGTATTCAGCTGAGTAGCTCAATGGCTTCCAACTGCACAGTCCTCTTCCTCTGTCTCCCTCTCATTTCACCATCACCCAGTTCAGCTCTCCAATCACACTCCTAGCTGCAGCTCTTACATTCATCTGATCCCTCAATACTCAAGAAGCTTACCAAGCCCACCAGCTCCTGCAGCAGTCCATGCAGGAGCTGGAGCCCCATTCACCTCAGTGGAGGGAGACGATCCCTCCCTTGGAATCTTGGAGAGGTCCCTAGAGCCTGTTTGGATCAGTGCAGACCTGTGCAGCATGTGCCTTATTCTAATCTGAGCACGGAGACAGAAAAGACATCTGAAAGACTTTGGTCCCAAATGGAATGCAGCATATGTGACTGCATATGGGGAATATTTACTTCTTTTAATAATCTGAAGCAAAGTAGAATTTCCACAGGAAAAAGTTCCTTTTAGTTAATCACTTCTGGTTTTCCTTATCCCTCTCTTATAAACAAGCTTTTAAAGGCAAAGTAGCACAAAGTATGCTCCTGTTGTGCTAGGTTTGTGTGTTGTATATGCAGGGGGGATTCAGCTTCACACTGAAGTTTAGCTGTACTGTATGAATAGCAGTCCACATGGAGGAAAAAATCTTCTTCATCCATCAGTACCAAGTTTAAACCCTGAGTGGTTTCACTCAAGCTTTTTTTTCCGGTCTGCACTGCACAAACACCTCCTGGGAATCCTCACAATATGTTGGGGATGACAGAGCTGATCTTGCCTCCTCTCTCATCCTGCAGAGCTGAGCCATTTCCCAGCAATAGGTGAGGTAGAACCATTGCTGTCACTGAATTCTGGATGACATCCCTTCTCTCTTTCCTGACCACACGGTAGCTCGGAAGGACTTGGCAATTTTCACATGAAGGGGACCAGGCACTGTGAGTTCCAGCTTGAGTTTTTATGTACTCAGTGCTTGGTACATCTTCTGGAATTGTGCAAATTTAGGAGCCATGCTAGTCACACGTGGTTTCTTCTAGCCATCTAGCCATTCTAGACACTGGAATGGGTTGTCCGGGGAGGTGGTTGGGCCCCCATCCCTGGAGGTGTTTAAGGCCAGGCTGGATGAGGCTCTGGCCAGCCTGATGTAGTGTAAGGTGTCCCTGCCCATGGCAGGGAGGTTGGAACTAGATGATCCTTGTGGTCCCTTCCAACCCTGACTGATTCTGTGATTCTATGATTCTATGATCTGCCACCATTCTCACTAGAAACAACCTGAGAGTGCCTTCAGGCCTAGCAAAATTTTGCCTCTGCTTCATGGAGACCTGGTGCACACCAGAAGTCAGACTATAACTTTATGAACTGGTCCTCATTTCCACTCAGCATATAATTCCATGTCTTC
This sequence comes from Indicator indicator, assembly GCF_027791375.1. Lineage (NCBI taxonomy): Eukaryota > Metazoa > Chordata > Aves > Piciformes > Indicatoridae > Indicator > Indicator indicator. The sequence continues at coordinate 28,575,586 of NC_072010.1, forward strand.
CCCTCCACCCTTGCCTCCCAGAAACACAAGACTGCATTCTGAAAGTGACTCAGTGAAATTATTTTAACTCAAAGCAAAATTAGTCTGTTTCCCTGTGTATTCATCTATATACCTGCCTATTTATCTGCCTATCATCTCTTTGTGGTTGGAGAAATATTTTAGCCCCATCTTCCCATCAACACAACTTATTGCCTATGTTCTTTCTCATGCAGCTGAGAGCAATAGGGCTGGTGGGACACAGGAGCACAGCAGTATTTCAAGCTGTATTAAACCACTGAGGCCAATATACTGTGCAGCAACATTATCCCAACTCAACTGCATGACTCTCCTGGCAGTGTGTTCTTTGCTTGTAATTGCACATTTTGACTTTCCATGACAAACCTGACTAAGAGCTTCCTACACCTGCCCACTCTCAGCTGCTTGAGCTGTGTCCTTCCCAGCTGCCTCTCCAGTGTGCAGATTCAAGTGTGCATGTGGCTGCTATCTAAAACTGGATGGGTGTTGTTTCCTTTTTTTCTCTTTTCCAAAGGAAAGGAAGTGCTCTGAGTCACTATAAGTAAATGCACTGAGGGAGAAGCAGTAAAATTGGAGCTAAGAAGGGTTTGGGGAGGCAGAATTGTGAGGCAGGACAGAAACATATGATTAAGATACAACATGGAATGACACCTGGAAAGTCTGCCCTTCTATATCCATACAGAAACAGAAAATAAATTGGGAAAATCCTGATTTAAAATAAAACTGTTTTCTTTCCATTACTGGAGCTTTTTTTGACACCTTTATTCTATCTGCTGACTCAAATCAAAGTTGTGGAAGTTTTGGACTGAGCACATATTCCTTGTAAAATGTTACCATATTTCAACAAGTGCAAATTAGCTTCTTTTCTCTTTTGTCTCTAATCTGTTCAAAAGCCTGCCAGGTGAAACATAAAATACAGCAGTCTGGACCCCTTCAGCTGAAAGTGGTCTGATTCACCTTCCGTACTGATGCAGAGCACTTAGGCACACACAGGCTTCCACCGCTCCAAGAAACAGCTTTTAAAAGTAAAACAACCTATATTCTGTAGAAAAATAAGATAAAATATAGACATTTTCTCCAGACAGAATCTACAATTGAAAGATTTTGTCTTCTTCCTTCAAGCATGCTAGGTCACAGAAATCCCTAAATGTGGGACCCATTCCCTTCTGAGGCTGCCTGTTTGTGCTCGTGTCCAGGGAGTACGTAATCAGGACATAGTTTAGACAGCTGGTAATGCTGGGGTGACTTGAACATTTTAAAAGGCAGTTTCTCCCTTCCCTCACTACAGGCACATCCAGACCACTTACAAGGATAAATTTTTTAGCTATTTCTCTGTAGAAGTGACCTTTATCATCTTTAAAAATCCCCTCTTCTACTCCATCCCTCTTTTGTGTTAACACAAACACCGGCCACCTGCCTGCTTCCACAGTGTGGAGTTGGGCTACCCCTATTCAGCAAGGGTGCTTTCATTCTGTCTAGAGAGTCCAGTCAGCTAAAGCTCAGCCTCTCAGTCATATATTCATGTCCAGGTCCTTCTGGAGGCTTCTGGAAACAGCACAAAACCTGGCACAGAGCTGCCACGTCTCACAGAGTAGAGAGGGAGCCTCCAGCCTGTGTTGGGCTAGCACTGGTATGTTTTCAGGAAGAGGAGGGCAAACAGTGAGCACAAGAGCGTAGGACGTGTAAGTTGCAGCAAAAAGTTAGTAATAAATACCAAAGAATCCCAAAATTATGAGTTGCAACCCACAAGTGGCTCCAGGGGAGTTTCCATTTGAGGTTGTGACTCAGCAAAGCTGCTGTCACAGGCAATAGATTATCAGTCTCAGGTTGCCACTAAAACCATCTGTGACAATTGGCCTCTTCTCAGATAAGTGATGGCCTTAGCCCCATGGTTTTTCGTAACTACCATTTTGCTCTCCCATACAATGTTGACAAGACACCAGAAAACTCTAGGCTCTGGCAGACCTGGTCTGAAAATTAAAGCACACAACCCAGGGTAAAACTTCAGCTTCTTCTGGAGCTGCACATATGACTTGAGAAAACATCTGCTCAGGAGCAACCTAGCCTGGAAACTGGCTGCAAGGTAGGTTAGTTCAGCATGCAGAAGCCGTACAAGGCTCACCATGAGATGGCAGCCTTCCCCACCGCCTTTGCACACCCTGCATGTTGGGAAGAGGATGTGCCAACCACAGCTTCAGCACAGAGCAGTTCTGTCTTCCCGGCAGAGATGGGATGCCAAGATTTTAACAAAGGGCTCTCTCTCAAAAAAAAAAAAAAAAAAAAAAAATCAGCCTTGCTTTGCAATACATAAAGTGATCCCCTGGTGAAATCCTTTTCCTTCCTCCGAATAAACCCCAAATCCAGTAATTACACATTTTCAATGCATGTTCTCCCCACACAAATCTACTAGCTGTATATTGTCCCCACAACTGCATTTGACAGCCCTTGGCTATGTGGAGCTCGAGCTCAGCATGGCACATCACCATCTCCCTGGTGCTGCTTTGCACTTGTTAAAAGCTCCTGCACTCTGCCAGCCACATCACAGCTCCAAGGTCTCCTTTGTGGGTTGAGGAGCAGCAGGAGGTGGGGTGGATAGGCACTTATTTAATTCAAATGTTTCTATATCTCCAGTGCCTTCTGAAAGCATGTTCAACATGATATCAATAGAAAGTGCTGTCATGAAAGCATAGGAGTAGAGGGCTACTGACTCCAAGGCAATCTACTTCTGGGAAACTCAGCTTGTGTTGAGGAGCCCATCAGAACTTACACTGTAGAGCAGCTTGTACCATCCCTTCTTAGAGGGACAGAGAGAGACCAGGAAGAAATCTGTTTCCTGCTGGTCACATTGGTACATTATATCACAGAGTGGGTCCAGACAGATTTGGAAATATCAGAATATCATCCTACTTTCCTGGTAGTTGTACAAGTAGACGATGACCCAGGTGACACAGATACCACAAACCTATGGGAAAATAAAGGAAAAAATTCAGCCACCGAGCTGAGTGGTCTCTTCTTTTAACTGGGTGAGGTCACGAACATGTAGGGTTGTGTCAATTTAAGATTGTTTTAATGATTTTTCATTTGAAAGTGCACTAGTGTGAATCTGGAGAATCAGCATCGCCTTGGATGAGTCAGAGAAACTCTCATGTGTCAGATGTCGACTTCAGTCACACCACGGTGAAGCTTGGCTCAAATCTCTGCAGGCAGTAGTGTGATTTCAGTGGGATAATTGTGCAACTGTGACCAAAATCTGCCCCACTCACCCCGAGGTGTTGTACCAGTATTACTGACAGTAGCGTCTGACCTCTTGCAACTTCAGTCTTCACCGGGTTTACACGTGAACAGAGATTGGCTGCAGAGTGCACTGCTGACAACAAGAGGTGACAGAAGGATAAATGAGCAGGACTTGGCTCCAGTATCAGCTTCACTTATGCAGCTGTAGAGCTGTGTCAGCAGCAGTGCAGATGTGGCACAGACTGCTCCCCTCTCCAGGATCTCTAGCCTTCATTTTCAGAGCTAGATCCAGAACAACTTCCTTGCCTTCAACACAGTGATTCCCTTGCATAAAGAGGGTCTGAATCTGTCCCTCTGAGTTTTCATTAACATCACACTTTATGTCTCTCTAATTGTGCTAGAGAGTCCTTCTATGCCTTTCACAGATTTGTTCAGGCTACAAGTACAGCAGGCAACTTTAAAATCACAGGCAGCAGCCAAGCTTGTATATTGAAAACATTTAAATATAGATGACTTTTCACCTTTATTTGCCCGAGGCCAAATTCTTTCAAACAATGATAAACTCTATTTAACCAGGAAGTCTTCTAAATTCTAGAGTGGTCCTAAAGGTCATGAGGTCTGAGATGACCTTGAAAAGTAACCTTTATCTCAGTGGACATCCTGGTGACTCAAAGCTTAAACAAATATGTTCTGATATCTAATTCTCCCAAGAGCAGGTCTGTGGTGCCAAAGGTTATATACTTAGTGAAGTATTCCGTGCAGACATGCAGAGCCGGGAGCCATTGTATGCATTTCCTCATAATTAACAGGGATTACTCTTAATTAATAAATACAGGTCTTTCAGAGGAGGAGGATTTGGAACTTTAAAGATATGCAGGCTTCCTGCAAAAAGCATGGCACCGGATACAATGATTACACAGGAATGGAAGATACAAAGCCAGAGGCAGAAGGATGATCAAAAAATCCTGGACTTATGCTTTAGGTCTGAACATAGACATTCTGTTATGTTGGAGGAAAGCAAGCAGATAACATGGATGCAAATACACCGAGGACACTTAAGCACAGGACAGAAGCTGGCAGGCTGTGTATTAAGCTGCATCTTCTCCTGCTCATTCTCACAGAACAAACACACAGGCTAAGCAGTGAGGTTATCATAGAGGCAGAAGACGAGAGAGCAGGGTGAGAAGTGGACTGTATTGGGACTGAAGTTCTGAAACCAACTAAAAGAGAGAAGTGGCAGCAGAGTTGGGGGCTGCAAGCCTCCAATGTTTCAAGGCACTGCATGAGCAACAGGCTAAGCATGCAGGGCTGGGTGGAGTGCAGCTGGGTTGTCACCCAGGCAGGGCAGCCTCGCTGTGATTCCATTCATCTGAGGGCACTGATTCCAGGGATTAATTGCATCAAGAGCCACAAAGGTACAAAGGTGCCTTTGCGGTGCCTGAGTACTCTGGGCAATTCAGAGTCTGTCTGACCAAGTAGGTACGCTGGCATTCAGAAATATCTACCCTTCTCTTACATTTAAAAGTGGCTTTCCTTTGCTTGCTACTGGGGTATCTCACTGTATTTGCTTTGACGTTGCTCTTGAAACTGTGATACCTATCCAAGCATCTTCTATATTCCTCAGCTTGTGTGGAGCCTGGTGAGACTCCTGCAGTGCACCCAGCAGCTGCTGCATTTCATATGCACAGGTTGTGGGTATCTATAAAGCTCCTTTGGTTCTCATCAGCATGGGTTATAAACATATGCAGGTAACAAGCTGGGAAGTTAACTTCAGGCCTCCTTCTCTGCAACAATCATGCTTGCTTTCCTGCTCCTCCTTGCCTGCTTTCTCTCCTTCAGTTCAGATCTATTTGGTTCTAACTCCAGTTTTATCCTCTTTTTCTGCAGACATGTATGTGAGTTGTATGTGTGAACACTGGCATTTCTACTCCCTAATAATATGCCTCTTTTATCATAGCCACAGTAGGAATTCAGAAGGTATTTTAGTTAATCTTAACAAAAAGACACATACCAGGAGCCCACAGGTTGGTCCTGAAGAGCCTAACGATTACTACAGAAAGGGATGGGAAGACTTGCCTTAAGGCATAAGTTATGTTGCTGTAGATCAGTTCCATGTAATGAGTTCAGTGCTGAGTGTGCCTGTGAAGTGAAAAGGGCAATTGCCAGCAAGTTGCATGGGGAACCATCTTATCTTACTAATAGGATATGCCACATAGAAAGCTGGATCTTAAATCCTGCCTCTGTCAAACTTGAGTGTTTTGTTCTTGTTTGAAAAAAGGATATTTCCTTCCAGCTAGAAGCCATAACTCTAAGTCTTTTTTCCTGGAGTTGGTCATTTAAGCCCTTTAAAACCTCTCCCAAAGACCACCTGACAAAGAAGACAGGGTTTACACTGACATCATCCTCCTGCCCAGTAGCTCAACATTTAAAGCATAACTAAATCCCTTTTTTCCCTAGGCAGTGGAGGGGACTAAGCCCTTTCCCTCCAGGTCAGTCCTGTTTGTTGTAGGTGTGAGAGGAGAATCAGCGCTCACCAACCTGCCATTGTGAGTGGTTGTGCAAGCCTGCACCACATCACTAAACCCTGCTACTCCCACTGACAAGATAGGCTGATGGTCAGAAAATACAGGACTGGAGAGTATGAGCAAATCTGGAGGTTATATGACTGCAGTCAAGACAGAACACGTCCTTTCTAAGTATATGCTGGTCCCATTTCACTAAATTATGACTGCAATCAGAGACAAAATCCAAACTGCGTGTTATAGCCTGCTTCAATACCCTCCTTTGTGGCTGCTTTTTTCCCTTTGACCACATCATTAGTCTTCATTACAAGAGGCAGCTCCTTTTGCTCTACACAGTCTCAGACTCAGACATGGATGGTTCTCTTCTATCTCCTGCAACTCTACTTCATGTTCTTTCCTTCACGTCCCTTTCCAAAAGCCTCCTGCTCCTCTGTCTGAACAGGTAATCTTGAAAGACTGAACTGCTCCTGCACAGGAGTAGATCCTGAGGCATCTGGGGAACTTTATTTTTGAGCACAAAGGTCTCCAGAGATGGCAGGTGCCATCAGGATTCAGTGGCAGCACATCCAGGCATTTAAGAGTTATATATGGCATGCAGCATCTAAACCCTTCTGTGGTTTGAGACACAAACCTTAAAGCTTAACACCCCCAGACAGCAGAAGCCTGGTTCACAAGGATATGGGCCTGCTCTGTCACCTGTAGCTTTCCAGGAGAATTGAGTGTTTTGCTGGTCCTCTGAAAACAGCGACAACTGAAGTTAAAATTCCTCAACAAAGCACTGTCATGAAAGTGGTGAAACCCAAAATCTGGCTATATTTTTCTGCGTAACTAGACAATACCACCTTGATAGCTATTAATAGCCAGGCTCAAGATACACAAATGGCAAAGCGTTACTCATCTGGAGAAAAGGTATCACAATCTGATTGCAGGGCTGAATTAGTTGGGGTTTTTTTGCTATACATTAGCAGTTTACATAACAAAACCTTCACTTCATTCAACAACAAAGCTCATTCAAAACAGATCAATGTAAGCTCTGGGCTCCTCAGTTTAAGAAGGACATTGAGATACTTGAACATGTCAAAAGAAGGGCAACGAGGCTGGTGAGAGGTCTGACACACAAGCCCTATGAGGAGAGGCTGAGGGAGCTGGGGTTGTTTAGCCTGGAGAAGAGGAGGCTCAGGGGAGACCTCATTGCTGTCTACAACTACCTGAAAGGAGGTTGTAGACATGTGGGGGTTGGTCTCTTCTCCCAGTCACACAGCAGCAGAACAAGAAGACACAGTCCCAAGCTGTGCCAGGGGAAGTTTAGGCTCACAGTGAGGAGAAAGTTCTTCACAGAAAGAGTGCTTGACCATTGGAATGTGCTGCCCACGGAGGTGGTGGAGTCACTGTCCCTGGAGGTGTTAAAAAAAAATATTGGATGCGGCACTTGGAGCCATGGTTTAGTTGTCAGGAGGTGTTAGGTATCAGGTAATGGGTTGGACCTGATGATCTCTGAGGTCTTTTCCAACATGATTGATTCTGTGATTCTGTGAAAATACTGTATTTATACAGTATATACATTACAACCAGTTTGCCTTGTAATTCTGTATCAGTCATCTGTCATCACCAGATTTATACCTGTAAATCTCCCCTCTAAATTCTCCTGACATTTCTACAAATTTCATGCCTTTTATGTTCACCAATGTGTTTTAAAACCCTTTCCACAGTTAGATTGGTTTTTAACTCCAAAAAATTGTTGAGTCAAAAAGTTCTCTTGAATGATGACTAAGCAGGCTTGGTAGAAAATACCTGGTAGAAAATACTTGGTAGAAAATGGGAATAATTCACTTTCAGCTGAGGCTTCTTTTCCTTTGGGCACATATACACAGAGACACATCCTGCTATTAGTTGTCTCAGATAAACCTGGGAGTAGGTAGGCTAAGCAAGATAAATATGATGGTGCTGATATGTGAACTTCTCCATGGTGAGGTCCAGAGCTAAACAATTGCTTACAGTATTCATTACATTCAACCATAAACCCTACTCATGTTTTTATTTGTGTGCACCAAGTTTTCAAGATTTCTGAGCTACAGCAAGTAATTAGAAAATTTGGTTGTGTGAAATGGCAAGCAGAGCCTCCAGCTCTCAATGGATTTATCTAATCTGTGCTTGGTGCTCATGCAGAACTACCCAGAGCACCAGGCATACTGGAGGGGAGAGAGAGCAGGGTGTTCCTCTGAACCCTGCTCCATCAGGATGGGAATACATGGTTAGACAGCTTATGTGGAGGTAGAAGTTTGCAAGTTCTCCTGGGTTTGTTCTTACAATTAGCCTGTAAGAGGTGCACCTAGCCATAACTAAGCTGTTCTGTAGCTCACAGATGAGACTCAGCTGACACTGCGAAGCCATCTTTTGAAGGGTTGATATATATTTGCACTCCTCAAGGTAAAATTACTAACAATAATAGCAAATAATGATGAAACAAGACCCTTCTCTTGGGAAGGAAAAGAAGTCTATTGACAAGACACTGAAGAGATTCACAGCCAGAATAAAAATTTTAGTAAATGGGTTTGCAAATCAATTTGGAGGTGAAACATTTCCTTCTTATCATGCAAGGTTATTGATGTGCTGAGGAAGGATGCATACACATAAAGATTGCCCATTTCTCACATTCTAGCAGTTCTCAACTAAAGGACACCACAATTCTCAACTCACTTTTATCCTTGTACTGACCCAGCTACACCAGCTTTACAATATGAGTTTGCATTTATGTATGTGTAAGTGGTGGTGGAAAGTCTGGGAGACAAAAATAATTGCTCAAGATGTCCAGTCATTCTTACTAAAAGGTTTTTTTTTTTTAATCCCATAAATTAATTTCGTCTTCAGAGTTAAATTTACAAACATCCAGTGTGTGCCTCAAACTGACTGAAACCTCATCTAGAGATTGAATTGACTGAAATCTTCTCATCTAGAGAGTGAAACAGCTTGTGACTCATACCAGAGCAGGAAGAAAGGCATAGGCTGTTCTATGCCAGACCCTCAGAAGCCCTTCTGGTGTATCCACATGGTTATTCTGCCCTCAGTTTCTTTGTCAGATTGCCCTCAAAAGAAGCACCACTCAATTCTGGCAACATTTGAGAAATAGGTGCTTATCACAAGAGATTGGCTGGATACCAGCTCATGTGATACATCCAGCCAAACTAATCCACTATGAGTTGGTCACATGTTTGTGAGTACCCCTCTGGTTGAACTCGGTGACCTTAAAGCTCTTTCCAACCTATAGGATTTTATGATTCTAAGACCTACAGGGAAACACTCTGTTTCTCCCCTGAAACATTGTGTTGGGTTCAAAATGGAATTGATCAAAATGAATGTACTCCTCTGATTGCTAAGGCAAAGATATTGGTTGTCCTAAATTCTGCCTGGCAGTAATGCAAACCTGGGCTGAAGATGGGGAGTATCTCTCCATAACCAGTAAGGCACTCTCTCTGTTCAGCTTCCTGTGGAGCCTTGGAAACTGTAGATTTCTAAGGAGTTTTTAGAGTGTTAAATATTCTTATACAAGTGAAAGACAAACAAATGACTCACAGAAGGAAGAGAAATTCAGATTATTCTCACCACAGAAAGCTTCACATTTGTTTTGTCTCTAATCAGAATGAAAATGAATTCATTGACATTATTTGAGGAATCTCAAGTTCCCCCAAAATTGTTTCCTAAATTCACTACAAAATTGTTTCAATGTCATAAAGTAAAATAAAGTATTTGGCTATTTCCAAAGACAAATATTTCATTCTGTATGTCAATACATTTCACTGATTGTTGATTCAACTGAAGTTCCACTCAGTGCCTTGGCAAGATCTTGCTACTCCTCTGCCTTTTATTATTCTTTTTCCCCATTGGACTGAATGTCCTAGACAAACTGCACTTCCCAAAGTGTGTCTAGAAGGACAAGTGGAAGTTTTCCAGGTGAGCCAGCATTCAAAAGCAGCTATTTGGGTATTGACAATAGGCTGAAAAGTTAAGAAAAGAGACCTGGACTGTCACATACACAACCCCTTCCACCTACCACGATTTTATCCTCATTCTTCTCTGTGGGAGCATTTGCCAGCCCTGGACTCTATCAAAAAGAAAAGGAAAAGGAAAGCAGGCAGGTGTCTAAATTACAGGGGGGAGAGGAGGAGAGGAATGAACTTCCTGGAGACTTCTGTTTCCATAGCTCTGCTTCCCTGCAGACAGAGGAAGAAATGCAAGTACAGGTACTTGCATTAGGGTTAGGAGTAACTAAAGAAAATAAAGAAAAGCCTCCTCTGAGTTCTTCCTTTAATCTGTTCACTCAGACAAAGGTTAAATTACCATTTGAATGCCACTATAGATGAGCTAATAATGTTGCTTTTATGTTCCAAGGATCCTCTGTCTTGATAATACAGTCTTTTCAACTCTAATTAAGGAAAGCTGTGGTTCCAATCATTTCTATGATGAAGATCCCTGCTTTTGCCATCCAAGTGCTGGTTGCCCTGTTGTTCCCTCATCAATTTCCTGCAGTGTTTCAGGTGGTGCTTCAGAAACAGCTGACTGTGAGGGTATGTTCCTGTAGTTAGAGGGAATGAAGATATATTTTGAGGTCTTTATAAAATTATGCCAAGTGGCTTGTGATTTCCAGCTTTTGGACCCCAGGGAAAAATCTGAACCCTTGGCCAAGAGCTGAACAAAAACTGTGGTACTTTATAAATGTCTAAGAAAGGATTTTTGGACTATATTTGAAAATACACCTCCCCCTCCTGATTAGAATACTGTGCTCTCATTGCCATTTGGAAAGGACTTAGCTATCTATGGAGGTTATCCTGCAGACTTTCCAGGCTTTCCCATTGTAAGATATGTGTATATTAAGGGGGAAATCAAACAAATGAGTATTTGTCTTTATCATTGACAAAGGTGTCAAGTGAAAGACAAACACAGAAAAAGCAGTGAAAAGGAAAAAAATCAAAACTACTTACAAAGAACTGATGCAGTATATATCATTTCAAAAGGCTGCTAATCGTTCAGCACAAAAATCCTCAGCTCTGCATGCTGCAGCAGGAAAGCATTTGCAGGGCAATGTTACCAGGGCCTAAGTGAGGACAAAGCGCAGTCTTTCGTATCATTGGTGTTTGCTCCTGAATTTCCCCATCCTCACAAGCCACTGCTGGCACTCCTCTGGCTCAGAGGACCTGCTGGAGCTGTACTGTCTCCTTCTGCAGTTTATCCTACACTGCTTTGGATGAGCAGGAGAGAATGTGTCCAAATAATCACGGTCCCAGCAGGGGAAGAAGTCCATCTCCATTTCTCCTGAATGCCTCAGTCAATTTGGGAGAGGTTTCTCTGTTCATGAGTACCGAATAGGCTGAGCACATCTGGGAGACGTTTTTGACCTCTCTGAGTCAGGCGTGTGTTTTTCTGGTCCAGGAATCCATCCCCAAAGTGAGCCTGCATCCAGAAGCAGTTGTCTCCCAAAGCAGCAAGGCAGAAGTCTCATATATTCCTTCCATGAAAATCGTCTTCACTGCTAGCTCAGGGTATTTAAATATGCCATATTCCCACTTATGGAGTCTTTATCATGACAAAGGTGATCAGGAATGATATTTTAGGGACAGATTTGCTGGAGTAACAGACCCTGTCTCATATCCTAGATGCTGATGGTATGACCCCTTTCCCTGCCCCTCAGAGGGGCCAGGGTAGAGTTGTGTTCTGACTTCAGTACATTAATTAATGGCTGGAGTTGGTGGAACTTGTGGAAAAGGAGCAGAGCCTGAATCTACTTACAGTCTCTGTTCAGCTCTCTGTTCATGTTCTATAATTTGGAAAGATTTTCCAGTGCACACTACTGCTCTCATCTCAAAGTCATGAATAACTCTACACCTATGCACTGCACAAGCAGACCAGCAGAAGAGGACTGAAGGTTTCCCAGTTGTACAAACTATCTGTCTAGCCCTTCCGTGAATCCCACAAAGCTCTTGGCTTTGAGGACATGTAGCAATAAGTTTTGCAAGACAGTTCTGTGAAAGGTCGAAGACTTCAATGTGTGAAACTATGCCTCTTCATAAATGCTGTCATTACACTGCAGTAGCATTGCAAACACTGTGGCCTTGCACACACTAGAAGGGAGGAGCTGCAGTCTTCCGTTTTATGGTTCAGCTCCACCTTTAGTAACCTTGCTGAGAACCGTTGAATGAGCATCAGGGAGCCCAGTTCCTACTGGTAAGCACATGGCTACCTGGAGGCAAACCACAGAAAGACACAGGCAAAAGAAAAGCTCCTACTAGAGCACATCAACATCTCGCTCAGCCTAAGCCCAACTGGCGTCCTCCTCACAGGCTAACCAGGTCAGACCCCATGCAAGATTCAGTGGCAGCTGCTCAGAATGCCATTGAATGAAAAACATCACTTACTTTTCCTTTTCTTATATTCTTTATCCCTCCACTGGTCTGGGGGAGCTGAATGCAGTTGTAGACCCCTTATAATGAGGTGCCATTGGGTGGCGAATTGTGCATGGACCCGATTGCCATATAGTAATGAGATTCCAGAAATGCAGATAGCAGAGAATCTCAGAAGTCCTCCCAGGAGTCCTTTATTACAGCATTACAGAGTCTTAGAGTGTCCTTAACAGCAGAAGTCTTGGAAGCCCTTAACAGAGAAGTAGCTAGCTGAAGACCTGAGCATATCCCTAGCAGCATCCCTAATCCAAAGCCCTGGCCAGAAGAAGTAACTAATTAACAGAGAGCAGAAGTCCCTAACAGCCCTAAACCTCTCAAGCTGTTCCTAGCCTAAGTCCCTAACCAAAGTAACTATTGCTCAGAGTGGCTGTTTATATACTCTTTGTTATCGATCCCTTAACCAGTAAAACCCAACCACATATAGAAACTAAAAAGTTGCCAGCATGTCAAGGAGGTGGCATCTGCAGCATGTTCCAATCAAAGGGTGCCATTGTGAGGATGTTGTTCTTGGCACACATGGAATGTTATTGTTTTGCTCAGTGTGCTAAGGAATTGATCAGCTAAGGAATCATACACTCTGCACACGTCCAGCAGCTACCCTCAGAGCAGTGGCTGCAACATGCTTTAGTTAACTGAATGTTTAGTTAACCCTAAACTATAGCCAAGCAAAAATAAATTGAACCCTTGGTTCCACCTTTTCAAAGAAGGTCTTAAGCCATCAAGCTACACGCGTGCTTTGAGCATGTGATGTGTGAAGGAATGGATGACTGAGGTCGGGAGCAAGAATATCCATCCTCATGTTTAACATCCTGCCCAGAAAAAGAAAAAACTTTTTGGAAATCTTATTGGGTAATGCATGGACATGAATGTGGCTCTCCCATGTCTAGTAAGATGCTTCAAACATTGACTAAAATGGCTTCTGTCCTCTTCCTTTCCCGGTTTGTTTTGGTATACAGGAAAGCATAGGGACGCAGGAGTTTATATTTTTCAGCAGTGGCTCACATGGCTAACCTAGGTGTCAGGCATTACAGAATTTAGAATGGCAGCACTCCTAGTTGACATCTGCATCTGGATCCCCCTCCTTGTGCCTGGGAATCTCTTTTATCTGACAGCTCAGATGAAAGGAAAGGGTTGCCTTCCCACATGAAGGCCTCTTTTTCTGTAGAAACTGAGAATATTCTGAGCAGAAATTTTAAACATATGATCACAGAAATGCTCCCAAAGTAAAATTCTTTTTAGGTTTGCACTGCAGTAAAGTATGACAGTGGTTAGCCATATAGTAAAGCAAGCATCAGAATGTAGGTCTCAGCTCTCAGACTGATACAGATTGCTACAGACTGTTTAATTTTTTTCAGGCTCTTCAATTTATTCTTCAGTTTTCCTGCTAAATTAATCTGTTCATCTATCTACTCACAATGTGAAAACTCACAGGAATTCATGGTAAATTAAACTCTTCTGACAGAGGAAGAGTTCCTAAAATTGAAGTAAATCATATTAAAGCTCTTTTGAAGCCTTTCCTCATTGTTCTCAATGGGACAAAAAGCTTCAGCTTCCATTTAGATCAAAGTACTTGCAAAAAACCTTACTCTATCAGGTCAAAGACTGTAGATATCTTAATTCCGTCTTCACTTTCTGTGATGGGTTGAGAAGGCAAACCAAGTAGTTCTGGATATCAATGATGTCTCATATTCCACAGATCTGTGCTTTGTGGTTTATGATAATCTCCAACTAAGGCTGACACTGGAGCTGGGACACCTGTACATCTCACTACTGCTTACGCTCTCCAGGCTTCCTCTGTTTGAGACATTTGTAGGAGATATTTGTAGAGTTTTTCTCCTCCACCTGGGTGCTTATTTATGTTCGTGAAATAGGGATGCAATCTCTCTCACTCAATCATCTCTCTCTTTTGTTGTCTAGGGTTCAACTGGCTAGGAATAGAAAATTGATTAGTGAGGGATTATCAAACAGTTTGATCATACCACATATATACCACAATTCTCATTTCACTAGGAAATGAGTCTAAAAAATTAACAGTTATCTAAAAACCAGCAATGGTTTAGTGTGACTTCATAGACTGCACCTATCCTAACAACTTCAAAAATTTCTCTGGAAATGTATTTGAAGAAATGACATTAGATATATGACTCTATGGAGGCACACTTGCCTGGAGAGAGGTAAGCTGATCCACCAAGAATCACAAAGAACATTTTCTTTTCACAATACATTAGAAACAACTGGGGTTTTTCCTTTTTTTCTTTCTTTCTTTTTTTTCTTTTTTCTTTTATGGAACAATGAACAGGAGTTATCTCTTACATTCAAGTGAACATGGCCCCACAACATTTCCTGCATTGATTCCCTATGGAGAAGGCAGGATGTTTAGGAATCATGATGCTGAGGACAAAGGTTGGTCAAAATACCACACCAACCCACTGCAGGAGTGGAATAATAGCTTCAGTGGTATTTTCCATCAGAGAAAACCAAAAATAAATGTAGTTCAACTTTTTTTAAAAAAACTTTTTCACTGGTGATACAACAAAAAACACTTTCACATCTGATCTTTCACATCTTGAGAAGCCTGTCTCAAGTTCAGGACATGTCCAGACAAGAGTGTATTTCTCGCTTCCCTGATGTCTAATACAAGGATAATAAATCTTGGACAAATCCGTGCCACACTGAGTTAACATCCATATTGCTCAGTGACAGCTCAGACTGTTTGATCTTTGCTCTAAGGGTAAAGCACCATTTCAGGGTTGCTTGGCAGCTCTGTTTTCTTTCCCTTAGAAAAAGAGATGGATTTATTTAGAATTGCAGGCCACAGAGAAGGGAGCTCAGGTGCAGCAGAAATGGCAGGTGGCTAGAGCTGACTTGACAGCAATTAAATGTACAAATCTTTGATTAGGCTCATGGGAATGGAGTCATTAGCTACAGTGAATGGACCAGCTTGCTTTCCACTGCCTCATTAGTCATAATACTGATATTACTTTAAAAAGCCTGGAAAAAAAGCCTTCCCATACAGAATTAGGAAAGTTGAGTTTCAGGGAAAAAAAAAATAAGCTTGTGTAAGCATTTTCTAGCCAAACAAACAGAGCCTGGCTTTTCTGCATGGTCACTGACAAAAGAAGCCTCATGTTTGCTGTACTGTGAGATAGGCCCAAACCCAGTGCTGTAAGCAAAGTATTCACAGAGATCAGCAAGTTGCTTTTGGCCACTGAAATTTAGTAACTACCGCATCAAGCAGCATCCTGCTGTGCTCCAGTTCTGAATATCAGTGCTTTTAACAATATCCTACCCTGCAAGTCAAGACCTTTGGTCAGTCACACAGTGGAATTATCAGGCTGGATATAAGTCTCACATAAATCTCCCAACCAGCAGGCTTAGCCTGGGGGAAGATTTGGCTTGGGCTTTATTTATCTTCCCGTAACATGACTGGTTGAAGAAGGGCTGCAATAACAACATTCTGCTGTAAATTACTGTCCTCCCACCCCCAACTTTACCCCTGCTCTTTTGTGGAAAGTTCATAATGAAATAATTTGTACCCATTTGATCTTTGTTTTCCACTCTTGCTGTGGCTGTCTCTATCCCACCAACTTACTTTTTCAGTCCTGCTAAACCAAAAAGTCCTCTGAAGAAAGAGAATTAGAAGAAACACTCTCCACCAGCACCCTCATGTTCAGGCAAGATTTCACAGGGACAAGACACTACAACAGATCTCTGTGCCACAGACACTTAACCATGTATGCTCTGGGTGGAAAATATCAGTTTTCATGATAGCATAGCTTGAAAATAATTATACAACCTCCCTGCAGTAATCAGGTACTTCATATTCTTTAGGTGCATTTGTTCTTCACATGCCTGTTGAGATGTAGGAGCTACGTATGGAAGAGAAACTGAGCTGAAAGGGGTTCTTCCTCTGAAGAAGGAGGTTCATATAGTCAAAGTCTAAAATATGTGGTACAAATTGTCTGCTAAAGTTACCAGGACAGAGACAGGCAACTCCACTGAAATAGAACACCTGGTCAAATGTCAATGTCTTAGTGACTGCCAGGGTCATCTGAAACACATCTGACAAGCTAACACTTAAGCTGAAAGTCTTCCATCAGGACGGTCTTTCCATGCAAGGGCCATGCAAGCAGAGGATTGACTGGATCTTCCTGGTCTGAGGTGGCATCTAAACAGCTCAGAGATTCAACAAACACAGAGGAATTTATCAGCTGTTCATCACTGGTTTTCTTTCCAAAATGGTGATGTTAGCAGTACGAGGCAGGATTCAGTCAATAATATCCCTGGGGCATCTTTGTTTTATTTCAACAAGCAGTGAACTTCTACATTGAAACAAAAACACACTGTGAAAAAAAGGTTGTCTTTGTGGGAGGGGAAATCCCAGGAAAGAGGCAATGAAGAATAATAAGGACAAGTTTAAGAGGAAAGAGAAAATTATCAAAATCGGCCAAACAGCCTCTAATTTTTTCTACTGTAGAAAATAGAATCTGCATTGCTTTTGCTTTTTCAGTGTCTACCTCCTCTGCATTTTAATGACCACTGATGTGTCTAGTCTGATGTGCATTTTTGTAAGTCTTCTTTGATTCCTATCTGTTTATGTATGCACCTGGTTTCCTTAGACCTAGTCTTGAGTGATTTCACTCTACAATCAGACCTCTGAAGATCCTGTGCTGCAGCACAGGTCACTTTTTACATGGGAATGAAGGCTTCATCAAGCTTTGACAGATGTAGAGAAGCTTATTCTACTTCTCCATGACCATCCCTCAGCTCTTGCTTCTCCCCAGAACAGTCAACATGAAGAGGCCCACTCCATTTCAGCAGTTGCAACTGATCACCCAGTTTCTTAACTGGAGCTTCTGGGTCACAGGCACAGGTTGTCTTCTTATGACTGTTGTGGGGATGGTAACCTCCAGCCAAGGAATGGAAAAGACCTTGGTGGCCTGCAATAGCTGAAACTGCCACACGGAGTTTCTCTGCAAGTCATTTGTACAGAGTAGTAAGTGATTTAAATGCCTTAGAAAAGTTCATCCTCAGTGACTCAATATGGCTTTTCCATCTCTAACTTCTGTAGCTCTGAAGAAAGTGCAAATGGTGTAAGCATTTCAGTAGAAACCCTTTCCAGTCAGGTGGGGAGGTTTTTGTTTTGTTTTTG
This sequence comes from Indicator indicator, assembly GCF_027791375.1. Classification (NCBI taxonomy): domain Eukaryota; kingdom Metazoa; phylum Chordata; class Aves; order Piciformes; family Indicatoridae; genus Indicator; species Indicator indicator. The sequence goes on from NC_072010.1 coordinate 28,592,961, forward strand.
GGTTTTGTTGTTGTTGTTATTTGGTTGGGCTTTTTTCTTTCCATTCTCAGCAAAGAGCATACACTTTGGTACAAAGATCCCCTGAACCAGAAGAAAATTAAGCAATATCAAGAGATGTGACTGCAAAACTCATAGTCCTCTACCATTCTGCTGCCCAGTCAAAAGCTGTGGCACAATCAGAATGGAAACAAGAGGAAAAGGTATTTTTCACCATCTGTTTTGACTCAGGTCAGAGGCTTACATGACCTGTTAGTAAAAATGCCTGTGTCCTGTCTCCACAACAAACATATCGGTTGTAAGTTATCTGTCCAATCTGGCCATTGTGAGTAGGACCCAGTTGGAATTAATGGCACTGTACTATTGCTGGTGGTGGTAGATAGACTCCAAAAATCCCCAGCCTCCCCACCAGTGGGGCACGGGGGAAAATGCTGATGTTGGGAATATTTCTATTTGGAGCCATTCTGAATTTTGGGAAGAGATTGGACTGTGGGGATGCCAAGATCTCCAGTGGGTACCCCACGCCAGCACAGGCAGGAGCTCCCAGCTATCCCACTGCCAACTTATTGCCTGGATGATCGGCATCCCATTAGATGCCACGGGTTGTCAGAGATTGGAGGTGGGAACTGAGGCAATTCATAGTCATGTTACATTTCCTACTTCAAAATTCTGTTTTTACAACTATTGGCCTCGCCTGCCCCAGGAGCTCTGGTCTCCACAGCAGGCTGTGTTGTTTCATTTCTGTCAGCAGTGGGTCTTTTCTCTTTGCTCTGGCAGGAAGGCTTTTGTTTCATGTCTTTCCTCCCCTGCCGCACACTGCGCTGGCCAGGCAGCCTGCCACGTGCTTGAAAGCCTCCCTTCCGCTCCTCTCCCCTGTGCCACAGCAGCCTCCCGCTCTGCTCGCCGTGCAAACACTCATTAGGTGCTTTGGGCACAGATGCTCAGGGTCTGCTCCTGTGTTTGACCGCAGCACATTGTGAGATAAGAGGGTGGACACCTGGACAGTGGCCAGTCCAAGCATTATGGCCCTCTCTCTTATGCTGTTTACTTTTGAGACAGTTTCTCCTTTAGATTCTCATGTTTGCAGTGTTGATCTAGGAGCGTAGCCATCTGGATTTCTGCCTCCACTGCTAGCCACAGCTTGGTATCTAACTCTCCATTGCTCCAACCAATTTTAACAAGTTTGCCTTTGCCTGCCCCCTGTGGCAGGGCTCACCATGACTAGGAGAACCCATTTCTTGCCCTTGGTTTTTTCTCATCCTTGCATTAGAATGATGACAAGGAGCACAGTCATGGAAGCCAGCTCAGTTCCATGCCACAGTGGCAGACACAGACAAATCAAGACTAATATTCGTCTGATAACAAACCGAGACTCATCTAACCTCAGTCCAAAAGAGAGCACAATGTAAGAGAAGGGATAGGAAGGGAATACACAGATGCATTTTATCGTTAAGATTTACATCCATCAGGAGACTCTGACTGGTGTTTTCCTGTGGCTTCTCGCTTTGGAGTCACTGCCTCCATCTCACAAAGGATTTGAGCAGAATACAAAGTGTCTGACCTCATCTGGAACCCCAGGGGGTGGGGTATTTTCAGAAATCATCACAGCAAGTGATAAAAGCAAAGAAAAGTCTACATGGTTTATATTCTTCCAAAATTTTTTCTTAGGACAGAGAAGCAGCCTTTTAGTTCACCAGCTCCAGCTAGTCTCCTCAGTCCTCAGATGGCCTCTTTACAAGTTTTGCTGCCCAGGTCCTTGGAAGCACTGGTGGTATGTCTAAAGCACAGCATGGATGCAGATCAGACATCCTGACTGAGACCTAGTGAGAGCTGGAACCCATGGAAGTATAACTCTATCAGCATGGCTCCCTGCCCAGCCTAATTAGACCTGCCAAGAAGGGCTAATTAGCTAGGCTCAGTGCCATAGTGATGTGACTATATCGCTTTCAAGAACCAGCAAGTATCATATGCAGCTTACTTTAGTATGTAGATGCAATAGGAAGATGAATGGAAAGAGTATGTATTCCCAGGGTTTCTCTCTCCAGCATGAGCATGCTGAAGCTGCAAGAGTTGATGGCACACACCAGGGTCCATTTGGGTGGCAGAAGACTTTACAGTGAGACCTCTGTGAAAGAAACTTGGTGATGCCCAAGATGAAATGAAGTGCAGTAGATCTTCGCCTACACCAGAGAAGAAAACTAGCACACAAACATGAGAGGCTTGCTGGTGTTCACAGAGGGAACCCACGGCCAGGCTTGTCTTGCAGCTCAGCCTGCTCACCTCGCCCTTCCTTACCCACAAAATCATCCTGCCTGCCTGCCCATCAGCACTTGGCTGCCTTCCCCTCCCCTATGCCACAACCTTGGCTGCCCCTGCAAGTCTCACAGAGGACAGCTCCAGAACGTGCTTTGGACCCTTCTCAGGCCTTTCTGAGGATCTCTTCCCCGCCTTGATAAACAGTCAGACATTGTATTTTTCCCCTGAACTCTGCTGCCACATAAAATGCCATCTTCAGGCCTTGCACACTTTGGGGGGATGTTGGCTGCTTGCGGGAGGGCACTGGTTCCACCGTGTCTGCGGTTCCCCACAACTGTAGGAGGGTGGAGAAATTTGCTCTTAAAGTGCGTAAGAAGGTAGTGAATCATAGGAGCAGAAAGCTCTTGTTTACCAGCATCTCACTCTGTAAAGATTTCGTTAACATAGTCATTTGTGAGATAGCCGAACTCTGGCTTCCAGTTGAGACAAGCTCAGCACTGTGCTCTGCTGGAGAAAAGGTTCCTCTTGGCTTATGTGGTGGGGAGACAGTCCATGGAGGATGATGTCTGCACCTCCTCCTCTGCATAAGACCTTGTGTGAGAAGCACATATGCACACACATAGAATAAGGGAACTATTGCTTCTAGAGGAAGGGCTCCAAAAATTGTCTTTTTCCTTCCTAGCTTTCGTTGACATCTGTTAGAGAGATAAAATTGAGAAGAATTTTGTGAAGATAATAATAGCCCTGGTGAGGGACACTTTAGGATGTTGGGTAGTGATAGGACTAGGGGGAATGGAGCAAAACTAGAAGTGGGTGGGTTCATATTGGATGTTAGGAAAGAGTTCTTCACCATGAGGGTCATGGGACACTGGAACAGGTTGCCCAGGGAGGTGGTGGAAGCCCCGTCCCTGGAAGTCTTTAAGGTCAGGCTGGATGGGACTCTGAGTAACCTGATCTAGTGTGAGGTGTCCCTGCCCATGGCAGGGGGGTTGCAACTGGATGATGGCTGAGGTCCCTTCCAACCCTGACAATTCTGTAATTCTGTGATTCCTACCATTGGATCACGTATAGAAGTCCAGCAAGAGGAAAGCATGGGTTACATACATGCTGAAATACTGTGGCATGCATTGCATTGCTCCAGACTGCATGCAAGCATAGTAGCAACTCATTACCCTAACTGAAGGCCACAGTGTAATTAGCTTAATTACAATGCCACTGGCTGAATTAACTTGCAAAAGTATACCATTCTCTGTAGCCTGCAGGGTAATGCATAATCCCAAATACTTCATCAGGTGAAAGTGAGCTCTGAGATACACTAGGGCTGCAGCAGTCCCATGAACAGGCTTTTGCTCAATGGTACTTTCCCCCAGCTGGCCAGAGGATTTGCCTACAGACACTCACTTTATCAACTCTGGGGAGAGATTATGACTCTTGCTTTTAAGGATGGAGATGCATTTAGGCTTACCACACCTGCAGAGCCCACAGGCTGCAGGGACTTCTGCTCCAGTAGAGGTTAGTGTGAAAGTGTTAACTTTACAGCTACCGATCAGGCCGGTTAAGACAATTAAGCACAATATGGAGTTGTTTCCCACACACCCATGAACATCTACACAGAGCACTGTCTGCACCCCAAATGTAGCTATCCTGCTTTTTGGGGGGCCAAAGTCACATGCTCAGCAAGAAAACATTATTTGGCACAGAACCGAAGTCAGAAGCAGGCTGGAGACACATCCCAGGTGCTGGTGGTAGCAAGGCCACAAGCACAAGCAGCTGCCCACACACAGGGCACAGCCTCATCCTTCCCAAAGGGGTTACAATACAAATGGCCTGAGCAGACCAACGGAGTTCAGCTGGCCCACAGCTGGGCTGTGCAGGAGGAGCCCAACCTCATAGCTACTATCCTGATATTAAATAATTATTATACAGGCTGGCTTAAAGACCTTGTTGGTCATAATCCTATATTTACAGTGCTATTTGAACCTTCATCAATTGCTAGCTTTCATCTTCAGCTCTGCTCCCTCATCACCTTCCCCCCCACACATATGCACTGTTCTGTGAAACTTCACTTCCCAGAAAAAAAATTAATTCCGGAGTCTCTTTCCTAAAGAGCAGTAGGAATAACTGACTTTTGAATTCAGCACAGCACGATTACAATTAAAAAATATGTTTGGGGTTGACAGGAAATGAAACTGTATTTTCTTGGTAAAACAATAAAACCCCAAAATTCCACTTTGGATCAAGTAATATGTTTGGTTCGACCTGAAACAAAACACTTCATTTTTGTGTTTAAACTTTTCACCCTTTTTTATTTACTGCAGGCAGGAAAACCTCAAAGCAAAACCAAATGTTTCTAACTGAAAAGCTGAGCTTTTTTTCACTTTGAAATCATCACACTGCATTGACTGGCATCTCTCAGAATTGCCCTCTTTGTATTTGCCTGAAATTGTTTGTTAGATTTCAGATTTCATTCACAAAAAAAAAAAAAACCCCAACCTGTGTACAACACAAAATGACATCCTAAGAATTTCACCTGGCCCGGTATATTTATTGCTTGAAATCACATTACTAAAAAAAAATCTAAATAATGATATTTTGCCAACAATATTCTTAATTCCAATACCTTCTTAAAACCAGGTCCTTGTCAAGAATATATTGCCCTTCTCTTCATGATGCCTCTTGCAGATAATGAGAGAGAGAACAGGATTTCCTTTGGCTTGTTCCTTACATGGTCTGAAGCAAGGACTGAAGAGCAAATGTCAACCTCTAATGCACTGCAAGGCGCAACTAGGATCCTGTGGCTGAGCTGCACGCAGTGCCACTTCACACTGGGCATGTGGCAAGCAGGATCCAGCTGTGCAGTGCTGGGAACTGGGTGAGTCTGGGAATGATCTCCAGACTTAGGTCCAGGAAATAAGGAGCTACTCACCCAGCCTGCTTTTGTCTCCCACTGCTCGTAAGCCAGTGGGAAATGTTAACTGTATATGAGGTTTATGGGGCTTAAATCTGTCTCCAAGTTTTGTCTATTAGAAACGGGGGGAAAACAGCGTCTTGAGATGTTTTATTATTTCCATTTCTAATTTCATACGAAAAAAAGCAGAACAGGGAATAGACTTGGCCTTTGACCCTAAAAGAGTTTGGGGCAAAGATCCCATCTGTTCTGCATTTTAGTTGGACCTATTCACCATTTCTAGTAACATCTGGATACATTAATGCTTTGAAGAATGAAAACAGCCTTCAACACAGATCTTTCTTTATGCCTCTAAGCAAATATGTATCTTCCTTATCCTTATACCATTGCAGAATCACCCAAATCATAAAAAAACACATAAAACTGCCTGGTCATAAGCAGGTATGCAATGGAATGAGAAGAAGGAAGAGCAGATGAAAAAGAGTTAAAAAAAATGCTACAGCCTCTCCCAGTGTTTCCTTGGGTGGAGTGTGTAAAGGTTAACGATTTCTAAATATTCAGGAGTAATAAATGATCTAAGTAGTTTCTGGCGGTACCTCGTGTTCCCAGAGAAACAAATGCTTCAAGGATATGCACCATTTCAGAAGAATGTGACAGAGAGAGGGAGAGATTTATTTGCAAGACTTGAGATGGTCTGTCTCATCATGGATAATAAAGGTGCAGGTTCTTTCCACCAGCTAAACAATGAAGATCACCGTGCTTTAGGATTTCTGTCTCATCTCTGAAGGGCTTAAAATTACATGGAAGTTTTTTATTTCCTCAACAGATATCTTCAAAATTATCCGTTCCCCTATTGTTCCTTTCTCCTTCAAGTTGTTCTGGGAGCACACAGGGTGTTATTTCATTCAACCAAAAATAAATCAGCTGTAAGGATCAAATGAAAGTAAAAAATCTTGCAGACATTTGAAGTGCGATCACTCTTGTCCCCAGTTATGAGGGAGGGGTGACATTTGTGATAATTTAGTTATATTTTCAGCTATCCCACTGCCAAACTTGGATGAAACCAGCCACTGAAGGAGCTACTGAGGGAGTGAAATAGCAAACATCCCCAGGCTGAGCTGTAGCAAATATTTTTTGTTGCTTCCTTGACAAAAAGGAAGGAGACTCTTATCTCTTGTATACCCTTTACCTCAGGAGTAGACTAAGTAAAGGGCCAAGGAGTGTGGGAGGTCACGTTAAGACTTGGGATGGAGAGCAGCATTGCCTGTCCTTCTTCCCCTGTTTTTGGATGTGAGGCTGAAAAGCGGAAATGAAAAGGGATGCAGTCTGTGGCTGAGATAAATATCAATAACATGGTTTGTAGGGGATGATACAGCAAGAGTAGGAATCAGGACGTATGGGTAGAGCAGCTCCTGGGAGAAAAGGCAAAGCAAGGTTTACTTCCCACAAAATATGAGCAGGAGTAATGTGAAGATGGACTGCAATAGGAAGTTCAGGACTTTCTTGATGTTATAGTAGAGGTTCAAGTGAATATATGCAGAATCTGGTGAAACCTGGGCATTTTACTAATGGAGAACACACAGCCAGAGAGCAGATGGTTTGGTATCTTTGCAGCACATACCCTTTGTTGAGTGAGCAGGAGTTGGTGATGATGCTTGCATTACACACAGGAATGCTATCTGATTGCCCTTCTCAACTATAAGCAAGCAAGACTAGGGTTTCTTGCACAGCATGTGGCTGCAAGGAGATTCCTTCCCTGAGGAAGATTCAGGAAAATCTAAGTTTGTTCACTGTAGTTAGTGATCCAAATGCTGGAGAGCCCAAGATAGATTAACATCCATGGGGAAGGACACGTCTTACGCCCTACACATCAAATCTTTTTTCTCATCTGTCATTCCAGGCTTTCACTCACATCTAAGAGCACTCACACTGTGTACTACAGCACATGAGTGATTGACCTAGTTGGGTGCTAAGTACTGTGACGATGATCTGTTTCAGAACATACTGCACCATGGGTGTAACAGCTCCCCTGGCTCTGCAGACATCCCTTTAGGTCACACTGAGTTCACCCAGCTGCTGCTGGCAAGCCCTTAGCTGAGGACTTACTGAAATACCATGGAATCAGCCCCTCTTGTGACCAAACCTTTACCTGGCACTGCTGAGGCAGAAGGAGCAGTGAGAGACATCAGTCATTATAGCTCCCAGCTGCAGCTCTAGGGTCTTCTGGCAAGAGGACCAACAACTGCTTTCAGGTGGGTTTGTTGGGACCACAAATCTAACTCTGCTCTCACAGACCCCTCAGAAAAGTATGACTAAAGGCAAAGCCTTACACCACGCAGCCTTTTAGTAGAAATGGGATGATTCGAACTGAAATGAGTGTGGTGGGATGAACCTTACCTATGCAATCTGCACGGATCAGGCTGCTAGAACAAGCCCATGGCTGAATACTCTGCACACACCTCTCTTGGGTAACAGCTGGGCTGAAGTCCAAGGAATCTGTATAAAACATGCTCAGGACTGCTCAACCAATTAATCTTTTGTAACTTGTGGCAGGGAAAATGGCATGTGATCATATAATTAATGGTTGGCTCCTAAGGTGTGTGCACTAATTAAGGTTCGGGCCTATGGTTGCTCAGCAACTGTGTTTGCAGCATTTTCTAGCACTGAAATGCTTAACTTTATGGCCTGAATAAATGTTCTTTCAGGCCATTTTATGCATCTGTACTCCTCAACCAGAAAGGAAAGGAGCAAACAGAACAGGCAGATGCCACCCTAG